>NW_020529078.1:0-97500 GCF_003368295.1 Carassius auratus
TTGTCGGTTTGGTTTTGTGAGGTTGGACGGTCACGTACTGGATCTCTTCTGCATCATCATTTCTGTCTCTTCTAGATTTGCTGTATAAAATGCTGGCATACAGAGCATCATCACAAATGGCTGATTCAGACAGTTGAACATTCTTCTCATTTACATTAGCGTACAGATCATCCTGAAATGAAAGAAAATGAATTATGTAACCTAGCTAAAAGTACATGACAATATTTCCAGTCATATCTGGATGATTTACCTGTTTTACTGTGTCGACTTCAGCTTTTGTACTTCTTCGTTTTCTCCTGGTTTTATAGACATTAAATATTTTAAGCTGTGTTTTAAAGATTACTAATAATCATATGGGGAAATTCACCTGCACTGTAATTGAGAATTAAACTTACATCACAATGATGATGATGAGATGATGATGATTAGGAATATCCAACACAAGCCACTGTGATTCCCAACCAGACAGGCCAATCCAGACCTTGACGGACTGAAAGATGAAGACTATGAATTAACATTGACTCTCAAAGCTACACAACTTTCTTCAACCCTTATAAAATAAGATCTTCACCGGTCACTAATATAACTGCCGATTTCTTAGATCCATGTTGATTGTGAGCCTCACAGTAGAAGCGTCCACTCTGTAGTGCACTGAAACTCTGTCCAGATCCAACAGAGGAGCTTTGATTCTCCTGAAACCAGCTGAAGTTCAGAGCAGGAGGGTTTGAATCACTGCTGCAGATCAGAGTCACTGAATCTTCCTCCACTGTTTCAGCAGATCCATTTATGAACAGTGAGACATTCCTGGGTGGGTCTAAAACAGAAAAAAAAAAGATATTATTAACAGTCACAATACATTTGACATCACAGAAGATTAAATATCACAACTACTGAACTACTATCTTCAACTCACACATGACATTTAAAGTCACAGCAGAGTATTTCTCTCCATGTTTATTTCTGGACTTGCACTTGTATTCTCCACTGTGATCAGAGCTGATCTTTGAGACTGCTGTCGATTCTTTCCAGATCCTACAGTCGTTTCTCCTTTAAACCACTGATTCTCTGCAGGAGGGTTTGAATCACTGCTGCAGCCTCGATGGCACTGAATCTCCCTCCACTATTATAATCAGATGGACTGCATGGATCACTGAGAGAGCATCTTTGGAGGATCTAAAAAAAACAAACAAAACATTTCTTTGGATTCAACTGCAGAAAAATGTAAAGATGACAGAGGAAATTAAAATCAACATTACCCAATCTATATTTTTTTGGCTTGTTTCTCAAGAAATATCTGCGCCCCAAATCACCACACAAAATCACAAACGGACATAAATGATGTAGCATACATCCACTGAGCAGTAGGTGGGCTGTAATTCTGCCACATAGATCACACTAAAAAGGAGATGGTTTGTGACTGTAGCAATAAACCTGGAGTGCAGGCATACTGTATAGACGAACATAAAACAATACATTTACTAATCTGTGTTAATGTAAGTTAATAAAAAAGACAGTCATTCAGTGTTTGTTCGTGTTTTTGTTGCTGTTACGTGATGTAGTGGTGTCTGACTTGGGGCAAGACGTGGACTGGTGGACATGGTTGGATGTCCATTTAAGCACCTACCCCTCACTAATGCCAAATTAATCAAAGGAAGGATGTGAGGTCTATTAAGGACCTTAACCAGTGGAATACGGGTAATGTAGTGCACCATATATGAAAATGTATTTTATTAGGAACTGTGGAAGATGAAGTTAAAAGAAGAACAAATAGGTCAAATTCACAACACTTTTGAACTATTGAATATCACCCATTCACTACGAGTTAGTCATTGCGAAGCTGGCCTGAATACATTCAAATAGGCCTTGTTGTATGTCTGGGTTTTACCTAATCAGCTATGTAAAACTACAGAATGCAAACAAGTAGGGTCTGTGTACGTTTGATCTTTTCCTTTTCTATTTAGAATTCAGTAACGGGAAATGTTTATTTGTTATTCCGTTTAGTTTAACAAACGAAAATTAGTTTTGGCTCAATTTCTCATTTTGTCGTTTTGGGTTTACAAATCGGTTTGGCTTCAATATTTCATTCGCACTTGTGGGTGGCGCTGAAACGCTCCTCTCATCTGATCTGATTGGTCGAATCGCTCTGCCTTCAGCTCGTTCTTTTCATTATTTCAGACAGAATAAGGGTCAGTGCAAGAGTGACACTGTAATGTCTGAAACTACCGTTCACTGTTAATTAGCATAATAATTGAATCAGATGTGGCTGGGCACATAATTCGTGCTTCTGAGACCTGCAAGTGACCACTTTATATTATTTCTAGGTTATAGTATTGTGTGAATATTGTCCCACTAATAAATACAGTGCAATTATTTCTGTCTCTTTGGATAAAAGTGAAGTGTAAATAAAAATTAATAATAGCATGAACATTTTCATGAAAATATGCCTGTAACATTTACCACTCTCGTCTTTTAACCCCTTAACGTGCAAACATCGCCGACGGCCCCAGTTTATTATTGTTTACATTAAACATCACTGTCTTACTTCATCTGGACAAACTGTGCATCAATTGAAAGTTTAAAGACTCTAGTTTCGATATTTGACCAATATTTTGATAAAACATCGTTGCAGTGACAGATATTTAGTGATTTATGTCAGAAGTGCAAAATAATAAATCCGTATTATGCCACATTTTGAATAGAAATTCACAACTCACTCAAATTCAGTCACGTCAGCAGCGGTTTATTTGTGTTCACATAGACTCAATGAACAGCGTCAATAAGGATTTATAGACAAAAGATGCATATCTGCGGAGATATATGGATATATTTACTGATGTTTACTTCATATTTCTTCAGACACAATCGTCATTTCTATTCATTTTCCACGGATTTACGCGGTCTGATGATAAACAGCCTCTCCCAGCGATCTGTGTGTGCGGGCAGTGGTCACAGCTTGTGCTGTGTGTCACTCAGACTCTGATTGGGCCTTGTCAGTGTCAATCTTAGAGTGTAATATATATTTTTGTTGCTTACATAGATATGATACAGACATCATGTTCAGAAGTGTGTGTCTTCAGTCCCCCAAAACAAAGTTATTTAACAACACAAAAAGTTCACAAACAGAATCACTGAAGGAAAAAAAAGGGTACCTTTATAGGGTTACCATTATAGTGGTCAGTGTTTGCTTTAGTTGGGCTCTTGACCCTTGACTTTTTACTGTTACATTTGTTTGGCTGTTGTAACTGAATTATAACAGCTACTTGTTAAGAGTATTGTGGTGGTCCTGGTTATAGTTTAGCATAATCTATGTTTGGACTGGGCATTATAAATTGAGCCTGTTCTCGGAGACAAATTGACATTCGTTAAAGCAACACCTCTAATTCTACAATAGAAGACCTGGATTTTTATGTGAAATCCAGAGTTTAAGAATTCTGATTAAGAAAAAAAATTGTGACGGAGAAAGGAAACTTTCTCTTTGGCACTAAGTGACATCAAGAACCAGCATATGATTCTCAAGAATGGTGACAGACAGCATGATGGGGATCCATAAGTGAGTTTTGATTGGTGGCACCCAGAATGCAGTGCAACAAGTTTTTGATGGTCACCATTGTTGAGGTTCTCAGGCTGATTTTTGATGTCTGTTTGCCTAAATAATATATATATATATATATGTATAAATATATATAAATATAAATATACAAATATAAATGTCCAGACCTTATGCTGTTCAAACATAGGACAACTGTTGCCTGTAAGACAAAACCAACTCAGAAATCCAGATCAAATGCTGTCAAAATAAACAACACCACCTGAGTTACTCTTTGCTGGCTTATCTAGCGGCAACGTCACAATCACAGCAACCAAAAAAATTTTTGTTTAAAAGGTTAAGGGTCAAGATCCCAACTACAGCAAACACTGACCACCATAGTGGTAACCAAAATGTAGATTATTCTCCTGCAGTGATTCTGTTTGTTAACATCAGGTGTCTTCAGTAACTTTGTTTTGGGTGCTTGACAACATGAGCTTTTGAACACGATGCCTGTTTTATCTCCATGTAATCAACTAAAACATGAATTTGTGAATTACATTTTTGCGCTGTGTTTCTTAGTCGCCAACTACTGGCCTGGTATGCATTGCATAGTGTTCATTAGCATAGTGATTTGTTTTTCTTTCTCAAAGAAATGTTTTTTGTATTTGTTTAAACTTAGCTTATTTTTGTGCTATTTAACTCATTTTGAATGGTTAATTTCTAAGTATCTCATTTGATTAATTCTAATGAATTCTTATGTGTTAAATTTAATTAATAATATTGCTTGTAATCTGTTGCCACAATTTTATTAATTAAATATAATGTATTATTTTTAACAGTGTACACCAACTACACACACATTTCCTATCATGTATGCCTATGAAAGATGGTCAAACCAATCACAGTAGGTATGGGGCGGGTTAACATGTGCAACCCCGCCTCTATATGCAGGCTGCAGCTGGGTGCTTCCCGTTTTATCCAACAAAACCGATATTTTTTAATACATTTTAATTATTTTTTTCATGTTATTTTACTCATTTTGAATAATTGCTTTTAAGCATCGCATTTGATTAATTCTAATTAATTCGAATGTGTTAAAGGTAATTAACAATATTGCTTGTAATCTGTTGCCACAATTTAATTGAGTAAATATAGAGTATCACTTTTTACAGTGTACTAAATGGCAAACTTTCAAGAACATTAATTAATATTTGTTCATATTCAGCCAATATGTCTCTCTCCAGGGCTTCCTTGTAAAAGAGATTTGGGACATCTCAATGGGACATCACCTGGTAAAATAAAGGAAAAAATAAAATAAAATAAAAAATATGTCTGGCATTTGCTTTTTCCCAGCAGACCAGATTGATGTATAAACACAGGCTTCATGATGGTCTTTCATTCATTTAACACTGCTGTAGATCACAGAGACCTCTTCCACAGTTTCCACATCTAATTGCCTAAAAAATAAAATTAAAACAGAAGTAAAAAACTGAAATAATGATGCTATTCATGTGACTACATGATGATGATGAATTCATAAAGATACAGTCTCCATGTATGTCAAATTTCTAAAATTAGCATAATTTTGGTCCATGTGTAAAGAACTATACATTTCTACTTTCATCATTATCATAACAGAACAGATGATGAAATAATATTTATTTGTGCACCTCACAGCAGCAGCAGGCTGGTGAATCATGAGATTGTCATACTGGCTTTCGTTTTCCTCTGCTCTCTTTGTCGGTTTGGTTTTGTGATGTTGGACGGTCACGTACTGGATCTCTTCTGCATCATCATTTCTGTCTCTTCTAGATTTGCTGTATAAAATGCTGGCATACAGAGCATCATCACAAATGGCTGATTCAGACAGTTGAACATTCTTCTCATTTACATTAGCGTACAGATCATCCTGAAATGAAAGAAAATGAATTATGTAACCTAGCTAAAAGTACATGACAAATATTTCCAGTCATATCTGGATGATTTACCTGTTTTACTGTGTCGACTTCAGCTTTTGTACTTCTTCGTTTTCTCCTGGTTTTATAGACATTAAATATTTTAAGCTGTGTTTTAAAGATTACTAATAATCATATGGGGAAATTCCACCTGCACTGTAATTGAGAATTAAACTTACATCACAATGATGATGATGATGATGATGATGATTAGGAATAATCCAACACAAGCCACTGTGATTCCCAACCAGACAGGCCAATCCAGACCTTGACGGACTGAAAGATGAAGACTATGAATTAACATTGACTCTCAAAGCTACACAACTTTCTTCAACCCTTATAAAATAAGATCTTCACCGGTCACTAATATAACTGCCGATTTCTTAGATCCATGTTGATTGTGAGCCTCACAGTAGAAGCGTCCACTCTGTAGTGCACTGAAACTCTGTCCAGATCCAACAGAGGAGCTTTGATTCTCCTGAAACCAGCTGAAGTTCAGAGCAGGAGGGTTTGAATCACTGCTGCAGATCAGAGTCACTGAATCTTCCTCCACTGTTTCAGCAGATCCATTTATGAACAGTGAGACATTCCTGGGTGGGTCTAAAACAGAAAAAAAAGATATTATTAACAGTCACAATACATTTGACATCACAGAAGATTAAATATCACAACTACTGAACTACTATCTTCAACTCACACATGACATTTAAAGTCACAGCAGAGTATTTCTCTCCATGTTTATTTCTGGACTTGCACTTGTATTCTCCACTGTGATCAGAGCTGATCTTTGAGATGCTGTAGATTCTTCCAGATCCTACAGTCGTTCTTCCTTTAAACCAACTGATTTCTGCAGGAGGGTTTGAATCACTGCTGCAGCTCAGAGTCACTGAATCTCCCTCCACTATTATATCAGATGGACTGATGGACACTGAGACACTCTTTGGAGGATCTAAAAAAAACAAACAAAAACATTTCTTTGATTAACAACTGCAAAAAATGTAAGATGACAGAGGAAATTAATATCACATACCAATCTATATTTTTTGCTTGTCTCAAGAAATATCTGCGCCCAAAATCACACACAAAATCACAAAACGGACATAAAATGATGTAGCATACATCCCTGAGCAGTAGGTGGCGCTGTAATTCTGCCACATAGATACACTAAAAATGGAGATGGTTTGGACTGTGCATAAACCTGGAGTGCAGCATACTGTATAGACGAACATAAAACAATACATTTACTAATCTGTGTTAATGTAAGTTAATAAAAAAGACAGTCATTCAGTGTTTGTTCGTGTTTTTGTTGCTGTTACGTGATGTAGTGGTGTCTGACTTGGGGCAAGACGTGGACTGGTGGACATGGTTGGATGTCCATTAGGGGTGCTCCGATCACGATCGGCCGATCGTTAATGCGCATCTCGTCAGTAAAGCCGGTTCTCTAATCAGCGGTTAATTCCATCAGGTGCGTGATTTCACATAGAGCCGCTGTTACTACACAGAGCCGTTGTTAATAGAGAAGATGCGCCAAAAAAACCCTGAAAATGAAGTGGATTTGCGCATCTTCTCTATTAACAACGGCTCTGTGTAGTAACAGCTGCTCTATGTGAAATCTAGGGATGTTCCGGTACTAGTCTGGACAAATTCCAAATGGAAGTGATCATCCCTATCCCCTTGAAGTGAGGACTTTGAAGTGAGTGGGGCATGTGCGTGCCATTAAGTAGTCGTTAGGAAAGCACTTTGCTAAAGGAGCGACATAATTTCCTCATTATCTTCAGCTGAGATGTTCCCGTGACAGCGCAGCATGTGTCCGTCAGCAGATGTCGCTGTTTTACTGTTATAAATGTTTATTTTATTTTATTTTATTTTTATTGTTGTTAGCATAACCGTTGCAAATAAGCATACATTTAATATTTAAATACGTTTTAAAAATATGCTACACTGTAAAACCCGACCAGTAAACTTAACTCAAACCGTTGGAGTAAACAGATTGCCTTGATTTAAACCATGTAAGTTTAAAAACTTTGCATTCAAGTAATTAAGTGATTAACTAAGTGCTGATTGAGAATTAGTGATGAACAGCTGCTGTTAACAAACAGAATCACTGAAGAAAAGAGAAACACAAGAACTACTACAACTGACTTCAGACACAGACTTAGATGAAATCAACTGAAATAAAATACATGAAATCTCTCAAGATCTGATTAAACAACCTCACAAACAGCATCAGCAGCTGCACTTATTAATAACCAGACTGACTTTATTTCTGTCAGACGTCTACAGAAGATCTTATTGAGAATGAACTAAGGTTTAGATGTTGATTTATTGTTTCATTTGAAGTAACCATGTTAGAGATCTGTGTTTGCTTTAGTTGGGCTCTTGACCCTCGTCTTCTGTCTTTATGTTTTCTCTGGCTGTTATAACCATGTGTTTCTGAAACATGTTTGTTGTATCTCAAAATCCCAGAAGAAATCCCATTAGCAATTTTACTTATCCCATTGATGAAAATCATCAATTATTAAAATTAGCAATTATTAAAATGATCGGAGTGTAATTTCTGTTGAAATGTGTGTTTAATTAGTTAGATAATCTAGTAAAAGTGATACTATGTAATTCTGTGATAATTATTTAATATAAAAGACTTTCTAAACAGTGTGGTCTTCTACAGTGTCAAGCAGTCACACACAGACATCAATAATCAGCATATGAACCTCAACAATGGTGACCATAATAAGAATAAAATGCAGCAGAGCATGCTGAGAGCCATATATTAGTTTTGTATTATAATAATGCCCAGCATGCATTGCTATTTTTTTTTTTTGTGTGTGTGTGTGTGTGTGTCACCATTGTTGAGGTTCATATTCTGATTATTGATGTCTGTGTGTGACTAATTACTGCCATAGAAAAAAGATGAATGTGCACAAGGTGTTCAGTATGATTTTGTAAACTGATTTCAATGAAACCACCGGCTCTTTAAACATATTCCATTATAATGAAGTAAACTAATCATGCGTCAGGTACTTTGTCAGTTTTTGGACTCTAAACAGCTCCATAATTGACAGTTTTCATCACCAGGAAGCTGCATAACAACCAATATCTGTTAATATTTTTTTCTGGGCTTTTGAGTTATAACAAACATGTTTCAGAAACACATGGTTATAACAGCCAGAGAAAAGACAAAGACAGAAGTCAAGGGTCAAGAGCTCAACTAAAGCAAACACTGATCTCTAACATGGTTACTTCAAATGAAACAATAAATCAACATCTAAACCTTAGTTCATTCTCAATAAGATCTTCTGTAGACGTCTGACAGAAATAAAGTCAGTCTGGTTATTAATAAGTGCAGCTGGTGATGCTGTTTGTGGGTTGTTTAATCAGATCTTGAGAGATTTCATGTATTTTATTTCAGTTGATTTCATCTAAGTCTGTGTCTGAAGTCAGTTGTAGTAGTTCTTGTGTTTCTCTTTTCTTCAGTGATTCTGTTTGTTAACAGCAGCTGTTCATCACTAATTCTCAATCAGCACTTAGTTAATCACTTAATTACTTAATCGCAAAGTCTTAAAACTTGCGATTAAAAAACATCGCATCGATTTAAAAACATGGTTTAAATCAAGGCAAACTGTTTACTCAAACGGTTTGAGTTAAGTTATATGTCGGGTTTTACAGTGTATATAATATATAAAAACGAATATATTTAAAACTTTTTAAAACATTAAATGTATATTGCTTTAATGTCGAAGTCCATCAGTGAATCTGCTGTCACGGGAACATCTCAGCTGAAGATTGAGGAAATTATGTCGCTCCTTTTGCAAAGTTCATTCCTAACGACTAGTTAATGGCACGCACATGCACTACTCACTCCAAAGTAGGGCTGCACGATTAATCGCATGCGATTTTCATGCGTGTCTCATCAGTAAAGATGGTTCTGTGATTAGCGGTAAATGTCCATCAGCTGCTTTCAAATGGAGCCGCACCTAATATACAGAGCCGTAGATCGTTGACAAGCTACGCAATATCGCGTTCATAACCGCATGCGATTAATCTGCGATTATGAACGTGATATTGCACAGCTTGTCAGTGAATTACGGCTTCCCATCACACTAGATGTGGACTGACATTGCTCAGAAGTCAGATGTTGGTTGAAAGTGAAAACCCAACCTCTGTTTGGTGTCAAACTCTAGCGTAAATTATCCAAAAACATGACAATCTTCACTTATTATAAACAAGATTTATTTCTGTCATAAATGTAAAAAAGTTCTTATTGAGATTAACAGAGATGTTGATGGTTTATTGAAAATTATAGTTTAGTTTGATGTCACCATTATGCTGATCAGTACTTAGGAAGTATGAGTCTTTTCAGTGTTAACGTTCATTTAGCTGCTGTAATTATATCTGTTACAGCCAAAACATTGAGAAAAAGATGTTCTTAGATAATGTTGGTGACTGGCTGATATTAAATATGTCTTAACGTAACAATCTGATCAACTGATTTTACCCGGAGTCTGTTCTACGCTATTAATTTAATATTAGTGACTATAGCAGATGTGTTGCAATACACCGGGTTCTGACAATTTATGTTATTTTATTTTTATCTGATCTTTTTAAACTACATTGTTTTAGAATCACTTCAAACCATAGGATGCTTAGACATACAGAGACCTTAAGAATTAGTGTAAGAATCTCAACAATGGTGACATGCTTCGTGCCGCAATGCATTCTGGGTGCTATGGATGAGTTTTGCATGATGTACCCAGAATACATTGCAGCATAAAGCATGTCACCATTGCTGAGATTCATACACTGAATCTTGATGTTTGTGTGACAATTTTTTTTAAATTTTTGAAATTATCTGCTTTAAATTCAACTGGGTCTCAGGCCGTTGACCATTGAGTCACTTTAATAAATATTACTTAACTAACACCACACAGTAGCTTGGGTGAAAACAAGTAACCAGACATATCAATCATCAGCAAGCAAACAGCACCAGTGAACCACATATTTGTTTGCTGTTTTAGCCACAATAAAGATGACAGCAGCTAAAAAACAACACCAACAAGTCAAGTGTCAAATTGCACAACTAAAGCCAACACTTACCAGCATTATGGTGACATCAAACCAAGCTATTACTTTTAAACAGACATCAACATCCACATCTAAACATCCACTTAAATCTTAATTAGAATGTTATGGAATAATGTTCTAATAATGTTATTGATAAACATTTGTAGAATGTTTTTAGAGAACGTTATCCTATCTTTTGAGAGAACGTTCTGGGAACAAAAATAAAACTACCCGCTAAAAACATTGTTAGAACAATCCATGGGAATGTTCTTAGAACATTTTAGAACAAAGAAAATTCTAGCTGGGAAGTGCCGCTCCATTTGAAACCAGGTGGTGGACATTTACTGCTAATCACAGAACCGGCTTTACTGACAAAGACACGCATGACAATCGCATGCGATTAATCGTGCAGCCCTACTCCAAAGTCCCCGCTCCAAGGGGATAAGTTTGGTACCGGTACTAGTACCGGAACATCCCTAGTGAAATCACGCACCTGATGGAATTAACAGATGATTAGAGAACCGGCTTTACTGACGAGATGCGCATAACGATCGGCCGATCGTGATCGGAGCACCCCTAATGTCCATTTAAGCACCTACCCCTCACTAATGCCAAATTAATCAAAGGAAGGATGTGAGGTCTATTTAAGGACCTTAACCAGTGGAATACGGGTAATGTAGTGCACCATATATGAAAATGTATTTTATTAGGAACTGTGGAAGATGAAGTTAAAAGAAGAACAAATAGGTCAAATTCACAACACTTTTGAACTATTGAATATCACCCATTCACTACGAGTTAGTCATTGCGAACTGGCCTGAATACATTCAAAATAGCCTTGTTGTATGTCTGGGTTTTACCTAATCAGCTATGTAAAACTACAGAGTGCAAACAAGTAGGGTCTGTGTACGTTTTGATCTTTTCCTTTTCTATTTAGAATTCAGTAACGGGAAATGTTTATTTGTTATTCCGTTTAGTTTAACAAACGAAAATTAGTTTTTGGCTCAATTTCTCATTTTGTCGTTTTGGGTTTACAAATCGCTTTGGCTTCAATATTTCATTCGCACTTGTGGGTGGCGCTGAAACGCTCCTCTCATCTGATCTGATTGGTCGAATCGCTCTGCCTTCAGCTCGTTCTTTTCATTATTTCAGACAGAATAAGGGTCAGTGCAAGAGTGACACTGTAATTTCTGAAACTACCGTTCACTGTTAATTAGCATAATAATTGAATCAGATGTGGCTGGGCACATAATTCGTGCTTCTGAGACCTGCAAGTGACCACTTTATATTATTTCTAGGTTATAGTATTGTGTGAATATTGTCCCACTAATAAATACAGTGCAATTATTTCTGTCTCTTTGGATAAAAGTGAAGTGTAAATAAAAATTAATAATAGCATGAACATTTTCATGAAAATATGCCTGTAACATTTACCACTCTCGTCTTTTAAGTCTAAAGGCACTAAGTATGTGTGTGTGACATTAACCAATAATTGTGAAAATTTACAACCAAATTCAGCTCGGATCATCAGACTTGTCAGACTTTACCAAAAAAATCCTAGTGATTTTTTTTTTTTTTTTTATCTGAGCAAAGAAGGCCTTGACACTTAATGTCCACTAGAGGGGGTGACAGGATCTCTGTTTACATCGGTTTATATATGTAAGCTTTTTCAAGCCCTTGCTTTATTTTTATTTTTTTATGGTTGTTGTTACCACCTAGTTTTAAACATGTATGTTATAAAAATAAAATAAAAACCGTACATAATGACAATCGTCCACTATTCAAAGAACCGCTGGTTTTGTCATAATGTCAATGGTAAAGAACTTTCTGATCACTTTGTGTCGCACCTGAGTATAAGTCGCATCAGTCCAAAAATACATCATAATGAGGAAAAAAACATATATAAGTCGCACTGGACTATAAATCACATTTATTTAGACCCAAGAACCAAGAGGAAACATTACAGTGTACAGCCGCGAGAGGGCGCTCTATGCTCCTCAGTGTAGGCTTCAGGAGCACTGAGCAGCATAGAGTGCCCTCTCGTGGCTGTAGATGGTAATGTTTTCTCTTATTTCATGTCAAATTAATTTTGATAAGTCACACCTGACTAATTCACAGGACCAGCCAAACTATGAAAAAAAGTGTCATTTATAATCTGGAAAATATGGCACATCTTTCATTTAGTACAGCAACTAGTCACACACACATATCAATAATCAGAATATGAACCTCAACAATTGTGTTGTAAAAAAAAAAAAAAAAAACATGCTGCAATGCATGCTGGGTACTATTGTAGTATAAAACTCATCCCTGGCTCCCAGCATGCTCTGGCGCATTTTTTTTTTTATGGTCACCATTGTTGAGGTTCATATGCTGATTATTCATATCTGTGTGTGACTAATAAACAACATGGAAATCCAAACTGATTATTAACTGAATTTCTCAGAGTGTGTTTAGAATCAGTTTTAGTATAATCAGTCCAATTAATTATGCTCGTCACCTATTTCATTAGAGATAAGCTTCAATAACTGACTGTTACTGTACTAATATGCAGTATAAAAATATTGTTATACTGTATATTGATAGCACATTCACTCTCTGACAGCAGCTTGCGCTAAACGCAGCCCTTACCTTGTAAACATAAAAATCATCTTAAATATTATTATTTATTTTCTAACATTCATTTTTATTTTAGTTGGAATACAAATGCCCTAGATTCTGTTTGAAAGTGTTTTGATCTTGTATTGTTCATTCACACTTTACATTATGGCTTCATTAGTTAACATAAACTGCCAATGAAAAAATTATTCTGAACATTTATTAATCTTAGGTATTCCAATATTTAATAACATATTGTTAAAACTGAAAGTTGCAACTGTGTTATTTAATGAGCTAACATGAACTAAGACTTGTATTGTTTAACAAAGATTAATAACTTCTATAGTAAATGTAGCTATTGCTCATTGTTTAGCTGTGCATTTACTGAATGAGCACTATGCGATGTCCGAACTGATTACACTATATTTTATGTATTGCACTGTATGTTATGTAAAATCGTTTTCTATTTTTAAACTGTCTTAAATTCATTTTAAGTCAGTTTTTAAATCATTTTCATTTTCAAGTTCTTAAATTGCTTGTTTTATTTTTGTGATTATTTTTCTTCATGACAATTTTTTTTTTTTTTGCTTTCTTTTGAATTACCATTGTGTACGTAATGTGCTATAAATAAACTTGCCTTGCCTTGAATGTTAATGCATTAACTAAGGTTAATTAATGAGGTCTTACTGTAAAGTGATACCTATCGGTTTTTATAGTTATTTTGCATGTTAATGTGTAAAACATTTAACTTTTATATATTTTTCTGTATTGCTTTATTGTTTTAAATGTTTAGTTATTTTTGTTTTAAGAAAAAAAAAAGTTACTTAACCTGTTATACTGAATTATGACCACTTTTTAAAACAAAATTTCAATACTGTGATAATACCGTATACCTTGATAAAAGCATGATCAATTAACCGCAACAGGAACATTTCATACCGGCATATCTCTACAGGTTAGGTAAAATATGATAGCCTGAAAGCACTGTAAGGTGCTTTGGATAAAAGCATTTTCTCAGTATGTGTGTGTGTCTATGCATACATAAATACATATAAAACACCTGATGCTATTTCTTCTGGGCTTTTGAGTTACAACAAATATATTTTAGAAACATGTGGTTACAACAGCCAGAGAAAAAAAACAAGACTGAAATCAAGGGTCAAGAGCACAATTAAAGCAAACAGTGATCTCTAACATGGTTACTTCAAATGAAACAATAAATCAACATTTAACCATTCTCAATAAGATCTTCTGTAAATGTCTGACAGAAATAAAGTCAGTCTGGTTATTAATAAGTGGAGCTGGTGATGCTGATGATAGAGTTGTTAAATCAGATCTTGAGAGATTTAATGTATTTTATTTCAGTTGATTTCATCTAAGGCTAAGGTTTCTCTTTTCTTCAGTAATTCTGTTTGTTAACAGCAGCTATTCATCACTAATTCACAATTATTACTCAATTATTCACTTAATTACTTAATTGCAGCTTCTGTTTCTGAACTCAACTGAATTAAGTTCAGAGTACTCATAACTGTTCGTTTTAAAACTTAAATAGTCTAAGGCAATCGGTTTCCTCAAATGGTTTGAGTAAACCTAATTTTTCAGGTTTTTAAGAATATATGTTTACTCAAACGGTAAGTTACTCGTCGGTAGTGATGGCAAGATGAAGCCTCATGAAGCATTAGGATTTTCAGTCAAGTGGTTCACAAAAGGGTTAATTTCTGGAAACTTAATTTGCTCACAATACCACCTGGTGGCCAATGAGTGTAAAACAAGCAGATATATTACAGACAGAGGTGTAAAGTCCAGGGGTCAGAAAGTAAAAGTCCTGCCATATTTTTGTTCCACTCATGAACTCAGCAGCTGATTTCACCAGAGGAGGAACCAAGTCATTCCTTTCAAGTCACAAACTAGTCTTGAGTCAAATCCCAAATCCTAAAAGAGTTAAAGTCAATGAGATAATTAAGAGACTAATTAAATTATGATTGTGCATTAGTGATGAACACCTGCCATTATTGTGCGTTACAGAGGATCAAATGCTGATGTTTTATTGGTTAAAATGATGCCACCATCATGGAGATCAGTGTTTGCTTCAGTTGGGCTCTTGACCTTTGTTTTTTTATGTTAGATATTTATCTGCAAAAGTGCATGTGCTGTTATAAAACAATCAGTGCAGTGCAGAAAACTCTTACTAGCTGATTTTACATGATGAATTAATTCTTAGGCATCAGCCTGTTTATTTACAAAATAAACAATTATTTCATTCAACATATGTTCAGTTTTTTAAAAAAAACCTACATTGTGGAAGTGCTACATGCAAATTAACTGTTGATTTAATGGTGATAATTAATTTGAAATATAATGTATGTAATGCATATACATTTTTGAAACCTTTTCCTAATAAGACGCACAGACATCATGACCCAGCAAATGAATCTCAACAATGGTGACAATCAACAAAACGCTTCAAGCTGAAGTGCATGCTGGGTAACACCATAGTAAAAACTCTGATTATGCAGTGTAGCATGAATAATTATTGTCACCACTGTTGAGGATCATATGATAAGTGCTCATGTCTAAAATCCTGAGCCTGTACACCACCCCCCCCCCAATATTTAAGCATTACAATAATATTTGTTAAATATAACTTTTTTTGTAATTCTGTAATAGCTGGACCTCATTTACCAAACTAAAGAGAGACACCTTCATGAAGCTCACTTAAATGTTTTAGAAGAAAAAATGGCAATTTAGCTTTTAATTCATCATTGTGTCAATATTTACCATGTAACACAACCACAAGTGTTTACAAGTAAATTAATTTAAATTATTAAAAGGGTCAAGAGCCCAACTAAAGCAAACACTGATCTCCATGATGGTGGCATCATTTTAACAAAAAAACAAAACAAAACAATTGATCCTCTGTAATTCTCAATAACAGCAGGTTATTATCACTAATGAACAATCATCATTTAATTAGTTACTTAATTATCTCACTAACTTTAACTCTTTTAGGACTTGGGATTTAACTTGAGACTAGTTTGTGACTTGAAAGGAATGACTTGGTTCCTCCTCTGGTGAAATCAGCTGCTGAGTTCATGGGTGGAGCAAAAATATGGCAGGATTTTTACTCTATGGCCCATGGACTTCCCACCTCTGCCTATATCATAGTACACTGTAAAAAGTGATTCTCTATTTTTATTCAATAAAATTGTGTCAAAAATGTACAAGCAATATTATTAATTAAATTTAACACATTTTAATTAAGTAAAATTTACACAAAAATATTGATTTCATTGGATAAAAACAAACAAACAAACAAAAAAAACACTATTCTAAAGATTACTATGTTATGCATGCCAGGCCAGTAGTTGGCGATCATGAAACACCTTTTGAAAACATTATACGCATGCACATGACATCAGCCTTTTTACAAATTCACATTTTTGTTGCTTACATAGATATGATACAGGCAGCATGTTCAAAAGGTTGTAAGGCCCCCAAAACAGAAGTTCACAAACAGAATCACTGAAGGAGAAAAGTCTAAATTATTGGTTTCTGTTATAATGGTCAGTGTTTGCTTTAGCTGAGCTCTTGACCCCTGTCTACTTAATATGATGTTTTGTATGGCTGTTGTAACTGACTTGTAAAAGCTGGATATGCTAAGAGAAAAGTCGGTCAGGTAGTGTTGGTTATGATCTGATAATGCTGAAAATACAAAAGCTTTTAATATACAAATACAGGACACCTGTTGTTGTAAGACACAACCAACTCAGAAATCCAGAAGAAATTAATGCAAATCAAACAAAACTACCAGATCTTATTTTTTATTGGCTTGTCTAGCTGCTGTATCACAATTACTGCAAACAAAACAAAACATTGGTCAAGAGCCCAACTAAAGCAAACACTGACCACTTTAATGGTAACCAAAATGTAGATTATTCTCCTTCAGTGATTCTGTTTGTTAACATAAGGTGTCTTCAAAACCTCTGTTTTGGGTGCTTGAAAACAAAAGCTTTTGAACACGATGACTTTATCATCTCCATGTAATCAACAAAAACATGAATTTGTGAATTACATTTTTGCGCTGTGTTTCTTAGTCACCAACTACTGGCCTGGTATGCATAACATAGTATTCATTAGAATAGTGTTTTTTTTTTTTCTTAGATAAATGTTTTTGTTGTTGTTGTTGTTGTTTAAACTTTACTTTTTTGTGCTATTTGACTAATTTTGAATGGTTAATTTCTAAGCATCTCGTTTGATTAATTCTAATGAAATCTCATGTGTTAAAGTTAATTAATAATAGTGCTTGTAATCTGTTGCCACAATTTTATTAATTACTTTGAGCGCTGTCAATTCACAGTATATTTCTGTAAGCTGCTTTATTGAAAATGACAAGTATCATTAAGTGGGTCAAGAGCCCAACTTAAGCAAACATGGATCTCCATGATGGTTACATAATTTTAACCAATAAATCATCATCATCTGATCCTCTGTCGTTCTCAATAACAGCAGGTGTTCATCACTAGTGCACACTCATCATTTAATTAGTCACTTAATTATCTCATTAACTTTAATTTATACCATGTTTGGTTTAAAACTTTGCAATTAAGTAATTAAGTGATTTACTAAGTGCTGATTGAGAATTAGTGATGAACAGCTGCTGTTAACAAACAGAATCACTGAAGAAAAGAGAAACACAAGAACTTCTACAACTGACTTCAGACACAGCCAGAAATCAACTGAAATAAAATACATGAAATCTCTCAAGATCTGATTAAACAACCCCACAAACAGCATCACCAGCTCCACTTATTAATAGTTATATATATATATTACAACAACGGTAATATATATATATAACTTTTTATGTTCATAGAACTACCATTAGAAAATTTTTTCTTTGAACACAGAGATTCAGTAGACAAACGTGTCAAGGTAAGCATCAAGGTTCAAGGGCACAACTTAAGCAAACACTGCCCTTTGTAACGGTAATTGCAAACTTTGTTATTTTTAATAAGTCTAAACTGGTTTTCACACTCCATGTAAAAGGGTCTTAAATATCAGGTGTTCATCAGTGTAAATTCACTACACTCGGTCAAGTAAACTGATGTAAGGAATAGTGAAGGTTATAGGGTGTTATTTTGAACAAAACTTCTTAGTGCCTACTTTGAGCTCTGTTAATTCACAGTATATTTCTGTAAGCTGCTTTATTGAAAATGACAAGTATCCCCCAAAATGCATTGTTTTATACAGTATATTACTGTTTTTATAGAAAGTGTAAGTCACTGTCAGAATTTGCCCATTAACTGTGTGGCCAAATTCAGTGTGGTTGATTCGTAATCAGAGTATGGTTAAAATCGTGTTAATATTGGAATGTGGTTGTTTATGTAAACACACTGACTGTAAACCTGATTTATGTTGTTTTAAAGAAAAAGAAGGACAAGTTATTTTGAGGGAAATCTTTATCGCATATACTTACACGTGACAGTGAGCTGAACAGCAGGAGAGATGTAAGTGTGTCCCTGTACACCACAGCTGTATCTGCCTGCATCCTCTCTTCTGACTGACTGCAGCAGGAGTTGATTGTTTCTGTCTCCTCTCTCAGTTAATGGCTGTGAGTTTCTGTACCAGATGAATGTTGCTCTGTCAGTCAGAGCGCAGCTGCTTTTACATGTCAGACTGACTTTCCGACCCTCTTTCACTGTCTCAGGAGACTCCACCTGAAGATCTGAACACAACACATACACTCACTGTTAGCAATTGATGTAATTTTACAATATATTTTACAACAATACACTGTATTCAGGGTTTTTATTGTAAATGCAAATGCATGATGGGAAATTGATGGACAGTCCTGTAATATTATTGTAACTACATTGTAGAAGCATTATTTTACAGACACCACAAAGCATTGTGGGATAGCATTAATACTGGTACTTTCATATTCTTTCTATCATAAAAAGTCCAGTTATCTTAACGTTAAAATAAACTTTTTAAAAGGTATGATGTTTCTCAAACATTCTTTCAATTTAATTTTGATTTAAAAATTCAACATTCTAGGAACGTTGATTTGTAACATTCCAAGAACATAAAAAGGTCCAGTTTCCATATTAGTATAATGCTATATTAAGGTTAGTAAAATGTTCCTGCAACATTCTCTCAGTCATTCAAACACCGGCTGTGATCAAGAAAGCAAGAAAGAAAGAGAAATAAGAACACAAACTACAACTTTCTTCAGCCACAGTCTCAGGTGAACTGAAGATACAAGACTTTAAATCTCTCAAGATCTGAATAAACAACTCCACAAACAGCATTATCAGCTTCACTTGTAGTATTACTAACCAGAATGATTTTATTTCTGTCATGCATCTACAGATGTTCTTATTGAGAATTCACAGAGGTTAAGATGTTGATGTCTTAATTAAAATGTTTTTTTGAGATCACCATCATAGAGATCAGGGTTTGCTTCAGTTGTGCTCTAGACCCTCAACTTTTGCTGCAATACTTTTTTCTGCAGCAGTTGCAGATGTTCTCAGAAAACATTTCTGCATATGTAAAGCAGATCAACAAGTCTGTTTTAATAACAACCAACTGACTGCATTAAATCTGATAAAAAATATAACTAATTTGAAACAGTGTTGTGGTTCATACGCAGATGTTTAACAGTGAATAAATATTGTTTTTGCTAACTTTTTGTTAAAAACATGTTTTAGATTATTTATACACTCACAGACATCAAAATTTGGTGTATTAAACACAACAATGGTGACATGTTTCATGCCAGCATACAAAACATGTTAATGGCTCCCTGCAAGCATTGCTGCAATTTTTTTTTTTTTTTCGGGATTGTCACCACTGTTGAGGATTGTACGACAACAATACAAAATACAACATGTTATTGTATTAATGCTACTGTAATCACAGCAACACTGCTGTATAAACAAAGAATTGTGTTGTCTTAAATCAACAGTATATTTCTTGTATATAGTTTGCTGTAAATTCATGGCAGTTAGTTGTCAGGAGTTTCCTGTAAAAGTACAATACATTTTTAACAGTGTACATTATATCTAGTGCTGCTCTCATACATTGATTATTATTCAACATAGTGCACAGAAGAAGAGTGAAATCTCATCAAAATCACCTGTGACAGTAAGAGACACTCCTGGATCACCGGTCCATTTTCCATCAGGTTTTTCAGTTATGAATCTGAAATAGTACATGTGTGAATCCTTCTGTGTCACATGACTTAGCTTGGTGGTGCAATTATTCTGTTCATCTCCCAAATACTGAAGCCTCTGACTGTATTCAGGGTCCATAGACAGATCTGTAAGCTCATTATAAGCATTTTTAACAAGTGTTCTGCTCCAGAACACTTTAGTGATCTGATATCCAGTAAGATATGTATAATTGCAGCTCATTATCACTGATGAGTTCTTTAATGCACAGATCTGTGAAGAGCCATAATGCACACCCCAACTACTGCCATAAACTCCTAAAACACATTTGTGGAAAAAATAACAATAATGAAAACACTAGTCTTTTAAAAAAAAAAAAAATCCGTAAAAGTTCAATACATCTTATTTTCTTAAAGTTTTCTAAAGAGAGGCTCACCTGGAATCATGAGCAGGAACATCAGAGAAAGAGAAGGAATTATGAGCAATGACATCACTGCAGGAAAAAATAATACAACAGTATAACACCTCATCTTTAATTTAATAAACATATTAACAACATTAGTAAACTGTACTACAAAAATTGTAACCAATGATCAAACTCCTGTAAAAGCTGCACCTTTTACACCGTTAAAAATCAAGTACAAATAAGCACTAGATGATCAGAGGTTATGAACAGAAAATGTATCTCAATTCTCTCACTCATT
Source organism: Carassius auratus (assembly GCF_003368295.1). Taxonomy (NCBI): domain Eukaryota; kingdom Metazoa; phylum Chordata; class Actinopteri; order Cypriniformes; family Cyprinidae; genus Carassius; species Carassius auratus. Next base: position 21,020 of record NW_020529078.1, read on the forward strand.
CACTTATTATTACCATCATCGTCATTATTATTATTATTACTATTATTAGTTGTTTTATTTACATTATTTATTACTGAATGAGTTTAACTCTTACTTTGTTGTAGTTTCAGCCAATAGATTCCAGCAGACTGAGCTGCGAATGCAAGCGGAAACTGTTCTTCTGTTGCTTTTTCCTTCCTCTTTTTAAAGTCTATGTTAGCGGATTGCCCCATAACAAGACAGGAACAACCCAAACAAAACCTACAAACAGTGGTGTAACGTACCTGAAAGCCATAATCAAGTAAAAGTACTGATATCTTACCATAAAATAACTTTGTTAGAATTTGACGTTACCGTTTAGAATATTACTTGACTAAAAGTCTTAAAGTATAAGATAATTATTGTACTAAAGTACTAACAAAAAGTATTTATTAAGTCATTTTTAAATCGTAAATGAACTTAGATGAGAAGTATTAAAAGTAAAATTACAAGTAAATACTAAATGGAGAAAAAAAATCTAGTATATAAATATAAATGTATATATAAATGTTCATAAACAGCTTGAGCAAGATTGTGTTTAGTTTCAACTATTTCTTTCATTTTGTATTTTTGGGTAAGAATAAGAAGCACTTCTTCTGGTACTTGTCTTTCATTCCAACATTTATTGAACCTGAATCTGAAATAGCATGCATTTACACAGATGATGTGTCCCAGAGGGGACATGGATGCATTTAAACTGCAGATACAGGTGTTTAAATAGGCCTAATGTTTGAATACTGATTTTGAAATAAATTAAACATGAAAAAAAAGTTGAAATGTGAAATTAAAACCACCAAGGTGACAGCAAACGAATGTTAATGAGGAAGCAATTAAAACTAAACTGATTCATTTAAATAGTTGATTCATTCAGAAACAAAACATTTGACTGTGTTATTGGGTGAATCGTTGAGTTATTTTTTCAACTGAATTGTTGAAAAAGCTGATTCTTTCAATAAGTAAACGCTGTCCATTATTCAGATATGCAAAAGAGTGATGTGATTTGTTATGAAAATATAGTTATAAAATCAATCAATATTGTGCATAAAATGTAAGTCACTTATTGCTTTTCTGAATTTTAATCTAATTATTATCAAATGTGTTCCTGATATCTGCAGAAAGAATAAGTTAACTACACAGCAAAATCTTCAGAGTTAAATAAATTCTTTTCAGAGTGCATATTGTCCCAATCTACAGAGATTTAAAATAGCACCGAAGTGATTAAGTGCTGATTGTGCATTAGTGATGAACACCTTCTATTAACAAACAGAATCACTGAAGAAAAGAGAAACACAAGAACTACAACTGACTTCAGCTCAGAGGTGGGACTTTCTAGTCACATTCAAGTCTTCAAGTCATACCCAGGTTCTCAAAGAGTTAAAATTAACGAGATATTTAAGTGAACAAGTAAATTATGATTTTGCATGAGTACTGAGCACCTGCTGTTATTGAGTATTACAGAGAATCAGATGTTGATGTTTTGTTGTTTAAAATGATGCCACCATCATGGAGATCAGTGTTTCCTTTAGTTGTGTCTTGACCCTTGATTTCTGTGTTAGATCTATCTTTGTTGCAATACATGAGGTCTTGTAAAGCAGAAAATCATCATGATTTGGCCCGATAACAATCAAGGTAATTTCTTCTCAAATGCATGTGTAAGTTTTGCGTAATCAACCCTATGTGAAGCTGCAAGATGCAAGCACAGTGCTGCTGTAATACTAACAGAGAATGCATTTTAAATATATACGTTGCTTATGAAAAATTAAAATCCAGTAACACTTTGACACACACGGACATCAAGAACCAGCATGTGAATCTCAACAATAGAAATAATCAACAAAATGCTTCATGTTGCAATGCATGATTGGTAACACCATAGTAAAAGCTCCCATCATGCATTGTGGTATGAAAACCACTGATGAGGAACATGTGATAAGTGTTTAAAGTGTCTAAAAGCCTTAATAGCATCCAGCTGCAGACCCGCAGTACCACCAGCGCCTCCAGGACTGGAAGTGAGGAGCAGAGATATAATTGGCAGACGCTTATGATACAGACTCAAGCACAGAATTGTAAGTGAGGGTTTGAGCTCATAGCTGAGTAGCGCCACTTTAGGTTTTGGAGCTTTTATTTCACACGAAATGCCATACTCATAATGATGCATTAAGGTACAGTTACAGTACAATAAGCATTTTAAAACATGAATCTTGTGTAATATAATTGTGTAGTTATCCGTTTCATTGTATTATGAGAGTTCCTTCCTGATCAGATGCAAGAAAATAAATCTTAATATGACCCAGTAATACGACACACACTTTAACATTTAAATGTTTTTTTATGAACCAGTAACGAGACACACCCTTTTGTAGTTGAGATGGAATACTGAATGTTCTAAAAATGAATGAATTAACTAGGGCTGTAGTACTCGAGTCCGGTCTTGGACTCGAGTCCGGACTCGAGACATTTTTCTGTCGTCTCGGACTTGTCTCGGACTCGTTGCATTTGCACTCGGACTTGTCTCGGACTTAGCCATTGGACTCGCCAAGTCTTCTAGTTGGTCTCGACCGAGTCCAGCAAAAAAAAAAAAAAAAAAAAAAATTTATCCTTCAAAACAAACCCACATTTGCATGATGTCGCGACTGAAAACGTGTGGAAAACGCTAGGCGCGCCGCTCTCCTTATTTCCAAAGCACTGTAATCTGTGCTTGCGCTCCAGTGGCGTCTGCTGTTGCTGGGCAACCATGACCCGCTCTCCATGAAGATGCATAAGTTTCAGCAAAGAATAAATGGATTTCCAGCTCTGATAATAAATTCATTTAAAAAATGGCTATCCTTGTACAGCTATGATCATCTGTTTCTCCATCTTAGCTTTCAGTATTGTTCCGGGAAAGGATGTGCATGACCAGCGGTGCACTTGCTGCGACCTGAAAAGTTTAGATGTTTCTAATTTAATTTTCTATGTTAGATTGTGTTTTATTTACGTCTACACCTAGATCGCCTCAAACGTCCCCTTTACAATAATGAAATACTAATTATTGTTGTACAGTATAGGGGTTGCAAGACTACTGATTTCTACTAGTCGATTTTGCTTGAGTTACTCGACTCATGGTTCATGCTATTGCAAATGAAAACACTAAATCTTTTTTTTTATTGATAAACGCTTATTAATGTACAGCCTTATGCAACAGTTACATATATACATTTTAAAAACTTTATAATTATGACATTACATATTTAAATTGTCATGTAACAGCCAGTATTTGTATCTGTAACAATCACAATTTTTTTCCTATCTGCATTCGGATACAACATCGTACAGTTACTTGATAAGACCGTTATGACTTTTTATATTTTTTCGTAGTTATCACTGAACAAGTATGTCGTGTTAAACTAAAATAATTATTAATTTCTAAAATAATATTTATCATGCAAGCAGAGAGATGTCATGACAAATGTTTAGTGATCATTTGAACACGACTGAATCCATTCAATGCGCACACTTTCAGTACGCAGAACACTTTAAGTGAGTCTATAATGTTTAGTGAACTTCACTAAACAAATGTGTGTGTGCCGCGCAAACCAGCAAAAGGTAAAGATGCAAACATGTAGGACAAGTAGACAATGTATCCGTATCTAAGCTGATTATTAGCCTACTCTTGAGAACTGGTTTGGTTTTTGAGAGACTGAGAGGCGCAGCACGGTTGTTTGATTGGTGAGTGCGCTGTGCTTATTCCATTCATTCGTATCATATCGTAGCCTAAGCTTTAAATCATTGCCTTTTAAATATATACAAATACTATAACGTGTATGATGTATTATTATAGGTAAAATTACTCTTGCAACTCTCTGATTTCTGAGAGATGCGCAGAGAGGCGACAACAATGCGGTGTTTGATTTGCGCTCTTTCACTCATAAAGTTTACATTCATTCACTTCTGGCGCTGATCCCCTGGCTCACCTGTTATCTAGCAAACACCAGACTTTGTCAGCTTCAGCCGAGTATTCAGGCAGAATTATTCCTTGTGCGTTATTCGTTTTTTAAGCCATTATCCTTGCCATTCCGAATAAGGTATTCGGCTTCAGGCACAACCCTAATTATTACATTACATATTTTATTTTTACATGCAACATAGATAAGTTCATATAGTAACAGCTCCACGCAATATTATAATTCTAAAATTCACGTCGTACTTGCAAACACTTTGTGTGAATTATGGTTAATGCATGCTGGAGTAGTTGATTGTTTCCGACAGCGCAGAGTAGTCTATGCAAGCACTAAGTACAGTATGACAAAAATGTCGCTGTATTTATGTGCGCATGCCCAGTATAGCCAAACGTATCCCTTCCTTGCTGCGCGCATTTGTCATATCCCGAGCTTTGGTTGCGTCTGTGCACTGTGCCAAGGCAAGGCATCAGTCATTTTAATTTTTGACCACAGACATAATGTCAGCAAAAGCAGCATTATTAAGTAAATAAAATGAAAATAAAGTACATAAAATTAATTTGACCTTACAACTCCAAACTATGTTTTAGAGGGCCAGTGTCCTTTATAGTTTAGCTCCCAGGGTCGGACAGGGGGTAAAACCAGTACTGATTACCAGGGCCCCAAAGGAAGAGAGGGCCCTTGAAAAGTAGGAATCTGAAATATGTTTTATTTTACCTGGATATTTTCATGGGTGGGGGGCATGGGGGCCCATCAGGACTGCCTATGCATAGGGCCCAGTATCTTGTGTAACGCCCCTGTTAGCTTTAACCCTAATTATACACACTTGAACCAGCTAATCAAGCTCTTACTAGACACACTAGACTCTTCCAGGTGTGTTAAGGCCAGTTGGAGATAAACTTTTCAGGACATTGGCCCTCCAGGATGTAGTTTGGAGACCCCTGTCCTACAGAGTTGTTACTTTGCACATGCTTTTTGATCATTACAAATAATAATGTACATTTATTTTCTTAGAATAGGAGATATGCTGTCTCTCGCATCACAAACATTATCAGTAGTTAAGTATATGGTCTTGAAGAGGACCCTTTTTTCTCTCATTTGGACTCGGACTTGACTTGGACTCGAAACTTTTGGACTTGGACTTGACTTGGACTCGAACCTCTTTGGACTCGGTCTTGACTCGGTCTCGACTAGTCCTGGACTTGGACTTGACTTGGACTCGACAAAGCTGGACTTGACTACAGCTCTAGAATTAACAGATTCAAATTCAATTCAATAGTGTTCATCCCGACTTACATATGATACTAAAAGATGGCTGTAAATATTGTTCTTTGAACAGATACACCCGTGTAAGTTTACATATCAAACTGTGTGCATTCTAAATTCATTTATTTCTAAATGTCAAACTTGGTCAAAACAAGTGCAATAACCTCCTCTAGGGGGCGGTAAACTGCACAATCTCTGTAATGCTCTGCAAGCTTTTTCTCAATTGTTCCATTTCAATAACTTTTGTTGTGCTATAGTTATATATATATATGTGCTATAGTTAATAATAATAATAATAATAATAATAATAAAACAGTAAAACATTTAAAAGAGTGAATTGTAAATCAATCAATCAATCAATCAATCATCTATCCTTGAAGATGGCCAGACTTCACCTTTGCTGTCCTGAAGAGGGAGCTGTTTTTCAGATCACTGTGTTTGTGTTTACTTTACCATGTGCATTAGGGAAGTGTAACACAAACAACTGAACACACACACACACTATCTACCTAATATTTAGTGTGAGAAACAGGTAGTGTGAGTTGAGGTTGAAGCAAGCAGTCATGAGAACCATCACATCCATCAGTTTCTCAGGTATGATCTGTCATTGTATTTTCAATGAGAATTCCACTTTTTGCTATTCACTGTACTTGATTTCATTGATAAACACCAAAATTCATCATGCTAAATCTGAAATGGCCTCTGTCAGCAGTTCTTGGTCTCTCAGCGCTGTGGCTGGTGGAGTACTCGCTGGCTGTTAACATCACTGGATCTGTGGGAAGCAACATCTCAGTCTCCTGCAGCTATCCTGAAACCTACCAGAACAACAGCAAGTACTTCTGCCAGATGAACGGCTCGTTTGCTCCAGGAGCTCTTCAGTGTGTTCACATCAGTCAACCAGAGACGAGGTCTGAACGAGGGAGACTGGCTCTTCTGGACGACACCAGCTCTCATGTTCTTACAGCAAACATCTCTACACTGGCTCCAGAAGACTCAGGAAAGTACTGGTGTGGAGTAGATATCGCTCTGCTGCCGGATTTCACCTCTGAGATCTGGATAACAGTCAACAAAGGTGAGATACAGAACCGCTGAATAATGTCCTTAATAATGCACACAAATTTACATTAAATTTTACTGTTTTCAAAGAAAAGAAAAAAAAAAAGCTTTGTGTTTATTCATTTATTTACAACAAAGAACAGTGTTTTTGTCCAAAAAGACACTATATGAAAATTGTGCTGAAGTCATTGTGGAAATTGTACAGTGAAAAAAAAAGTCATTTAAATGAGTGACGCTATGAAATTGGACAAACATTCGATCATGAAATGATACCTTAAAAATAGCCCCAAAAATAAGTAAATAAATATAAATAATAAAGTTAAACAAATTAATTAACAAGTAAAAAAAAAAAAAAACACCAAAGGAGGGGTGAGCAATACGACTGAAACATAAAATAAAGTAGCCTACCAGATGTTTCACATTAACAATAAAAATCACAACAGTTGTTTTTGCAGGAATATTTTTTCGATTATACTGTAATTTCAGAGGTGGATTAACTTGTGTATGTGCGTGCAGAAAACCAGAAAATCAGAGCCATACAATTGTCAAATCATCTTACGTCTTGTTGCAGTTTAACATTGCTTTAAATGTTAAACTGGCAAAGTTTAAAACACATGAAAACCATAAACTTTCATGAAAATGCAAAACTGCAACCTTACATGAAAATAACTGCGATAGAGGTGAAAATACAAAAAAAAAAAATGTTTTATTATTATATAAATTATTATATTATAAACAGATTTGTTACCCAGCAGGACTATTGAAATATAGTGAAACCTAAAACCTTCATGATGACTGAATAAATAAATAAATGAATAAAACCTCCATGTCCATTTGTCACAAAGCCATGTTATGACTATAAGTGAGATCTCTATCTGTTTGGCATCATGAACACTGACATATAACAGTTATGGGGATTTCTGCGGAGTCTCATATTGGTTTCAGATGGGATGTGATACAGCATGGTCTTCCTCTTACGTGTCTTGCAATGAGTCAGTGTGAGAAGTGAACTCACACACTCACACATATGGGGATACATGAAAACCAGCCGAGGTTTCATATATGAGGATGAACTACACACCGTTCACTTTTGTTTTCTGTGCAGAACCTCCAGAAGAGGAAACCACAGACCTGTTCAAGGAAGAGCCTCCTGGTGAGATTCTGACACACACACACACACACACACACACACACACACACAGAAATCATGCAGTTGTGATTTTGCAAGCAAGTCATTGTCGCCTTTGCATCGACAGAGTCTTACTCGAGGTTCATGATGATGGTGGCTTTGATGTGTGTTGGCGCCCTGTTTTTCGTGTGTTTGTTCGGTCTGTTTCAAGTCCTCAAGCACAACAGTCGGCGTAATTCAGGTGAGCAGATCTCTGGATCATCTCAAGCATTTAGTGATTTATCTGAAACCACATGTTCTACAGTTCAAGACATGCTAATATATCTCACCTAGTACAGAAAGTAACTTGGATTTCACCTTAACGTTCACATTCTGTTGAAGCTCATGATACTTTAATGGGAAAATTGTCAGAGTAATACGACTGATATAATGCCACAATATTGAAAAAATATTTTCATGGTATAATAGATAATTTAAGGTTATTATGACCTATTTTAGAAAAATCAGTCACTTAAATCTATATTGTTCTGATCAGGTTTTGTTCTCCACTACACCAGGACTATATCAAACCCAGTGGTGGTGAGTTCATGAACTTCTACAGCTTATCATACTGTTATAAGCATATCAATATCTGATTAACGTGATCATTTGCATGTCTTTCATATAGGATGGCCAACAGAGAACAAACCGTGACCTTCCAGAGTTACCCAAAGTTCAAAGTGAAAAAGAGGAACTTAATAGACCTACAGTCCCAGATGATACAAACTCAGAACCGTCTGACTACATTGATGTTGTTTCAGCACAAACGACAGATCAGATCTACACAGAACTGGACAGCAATAGACAGAGTAAAGTGTATCAGAGTCTCACAGCTGATTCTGTTCAAGAGTCGATCTATCACACTCTCGATAAGACTAAGACTGAACACAGAATCCTCAGCCAATCAGAATCCTAGTTTCCTCTGAACTTTTGCTTTCACAAAACCAACTTAGGATGGTATTTTACCTATTAAATAAATACAGAAATCATGCTCATATGTCTCAGATATAGATTTGTGAAGAAAAGACTGCCTAATAAACTAAAGTTATAACTCTTACTATTCTTCTTATCACCTTTGTCTGCTCTGCATTCACAACTGTTTTGTTTTTTGTCTTGCTCTTCAGTAAAAATACTGAAATATCCAGTTTCTCTTAAAACATATTTTATTAGCTTTTACTTAACATTAATTCATCTTTAAAGGATCAAGCAACTGGGCCAATTTGCTTCACATTCCATTTAAACAGACAGACAATTTCAATAGTCAAAACTTACAATATAATTAGGAATAATATAGCACGTTTCTGTGTAAACAAGTGTAATATGGAAAAGACTACAACTGGTTAAATTGAAAAGTTGAAAATGACAGAGAAGTTGGTCATATTGAGAAAGTTCAGTGAAATGCATTTGAAACTAGCTAGAGGATTAAGTTTGGTTAAAGATTGGTCCTAAATAGTAACAAGGAAGTGAGACAAAGCCTGCCAGACAGATTCAATTTTATTCTCTGCACACACTAGAATCAATTAAAAATGTGGAAAGCAAGAGTCTTTTGTTTCTGCATCTATACAGGTGAGTTGTAGTGATCATTTTACAACAAAACAGCAGCATCTTGATCTCAGACTCTTAACTGCTTAAGTGTCAGCATCAGTGGTATGAAACCCTAGCTTATCAAGCTTGGCAAAGGCTGGTCCTCATTCAAGTTAATCAAAAGGTAAATCTACAAATGACAATCTACTAATAAACGTATTACTTTTATTGCTATGATGTATTGAACAAATAATGAGCGTGCATATCATGAATGCTGGGTCTTGTTTGTTTTCTGACAATCTACTGAACCTACTGGTAACTTGTTTGCCACGTAGCAATAAAAAATATACTAAAAACCTTGATTATTCTGGTTAGTCACATTGTACTGCTATTATTTTGAACAATACTGTATATATATATATATATATATATATATATATATATACACAAGTTAACAGCAAACAATTTACAGTCCAAATACAAAATCATAGTCAATCAGGCTTGGGTCAAGTCAACCAGGAATATCACAGAATGGAGGCAAAAAAAAACAAACAAAAAAACAATACAACATAATTATCACATGTTCACAATCTTATGCACCAACACACTATCTCTCTGGTAAGACACTCAAAAATGAAACAAACAACAATAACAAGGCAAACAGCAAACTACTGAGTCACACACGATGACACAATCATGGACTCGATTGAGTGTTTGGGGCAGTCCTTATATCTGGATCAGGTGAAGAGGAGAACCAATCACAGCCTCTCTCCAGGAACCGCCCATCTGAAACAAACATACACAGAGAGAACACAAGAGGGCAGAATGGAAACAACCAACAAATGACTTGGGCTCATAACTCGCTTAACACCATTTGAACAGATCAATTTCTCGAAATATCACCATTAAAACCGATTAATATCTTTATTTGTTAATTAAATTATTATTATTACATCATTAAATAGACATGCAATTAAATGAACATTTAAATATTAAAATATTGATTTGTATTGTATTGCTTCATAAATACTTAACATCTTTTTTGTTTGGATATGCATATTCTGAACAAACAAAACTGATTCATATGACAGAAAAAAAAAAATCTAAATCAAGATTAAAATCCAGTTATTTTCACATCAGTTTGCTTTGCTGTAAACTGTATATAGTGAAATTAAAATGTATTTTAATTGTTTAATTATTAACTATTTTCACAGAGGAAACTTTACATATATTCCAGTGCTACTTATGACTGGTTTTCTTGTCTAGGGTCACATATACTGTAACACATGTATTGCCCATTGTTAATTAATGCATTAACTGACATTAACTAATTGAATCTTATTGTATAATGTTACCAGTTGTCCTCAGTTTGTTATGTGTTGAATTCATCAATAAAGAAAAATCATTGATTTGTTGTCTTGAATATATAAATGTCTCTGGTTGAAAATGGAGATGTTATTTAGCAGTATTGAGACTCATTTGTATGGTATAGAAATGTGTGTGAGTTTAGTGTGAGTACAGGTCATGTTACGTCACTATTGCGTCACTGCAGATGTCTCAAGAGGATGGCGAGACAAAAAGAGAAGTAAATACTTTGTCTTACCAAGCAGGAGGAAGGAGTCTTTTCAGCATGTGGATTTTTTAAGGTTTCCTCTCCCACATTTCCACAGGTGAGTAAGTGTTAACTTACTCTTTGTGAGAAAATTAACATCTAAAGACTGAGGCATGATGACATTTAACATGAATGATATTTGGACTGACTTGTGCTATTTATTCATTTGATCATGTGATATCCTGTCTGACTCTTCATTTCTAGTGGGGTCTCTGAATCTTCAAACTGCACCAGTGGGAGAAAACATCACAATTCATTGCTCTCATTTCCTAGCTGGTGGAAACGTCAAATATTTCTGCAGAGACTCTTGTGTGAGTGATAATATTCTCATTCGGTCTGAGACAGGACAGAATCCGACTCACACAGATAGATTCACATTGTTTGATGAAGGATCAGACTTCACCGTGACCATCACTGACCTCCGGCTAACCGACTCTGGCACTTACATCTGCGCAGTAGACAGATGTCTTAAAGACACTTACAACTATGTAACTCTACATGTGATTGAGGGTAAGTTATGCACTGAATACATTTCATAAGTTATTTTAGTGAGTTTTATGGGTTGTTGTTTCATATCAGCCATCTAAGCTAATAGATAGTTGGAGCTGTATTGATGGTGTTTGTGGCACACAGTGTTCTGGAGTGGTAGAAAGCACTTGTATTATTAGTGAAGAAAGAAAAAAAAGAAAACAAATTGGTTATGGTTAGAGCAGTTGAAATAACCCTTTTAGAGGCTGAACATCTTTCTGGGAATATGAACTTATAGATAACCATTAATGAAGTATTCCTGTAAAGTTTGCTCATGGTATAATTTCCAGACAAAATATATTAAAGCATTCATTTTTTATTTATATTTTTTAATGAAATTTTAATTCAAGCAACCAGAAAATCACTTTGTGTAATTAAAGTCATTTTACTCCAACTTTATTGAGTAAAGCTGCTTTGAAACTGTGGGGAAAAAAAATACCAAATATATATATATACATGTGTGTGTGTCTGTGCGTGTGATTGACTAGTAGTGTTTATCAATCTTACAGTTCAGACTTGTTGAAAGTCTTAACTCTGTGTTTCTCAAATATGTGGAAATATTATAATTCTGGATTACGATAACCACCAACAGGAAACATACATCAACATGTTCCTTTTATAACAGCATATTTATGTACTTATGTTTATTTCATCACATCAAAACCACATTTTCTGCTTTTCTTTCCACTAATATTTCTATTATTCACAGTTTCTACATTAACTCCTGTTCCAAAATGTGCATCCTTAACTCATGCAAGAAGAACAACTACATACATAACCGGTAATTGCCATCCATCCCAATACATTATTCTGTTCATTTAACCCAATTCCAACCTAACCCATCCATCCCAATCAACTTTACTTCATGTTATTTCACCATTGCATCACTGCTGTGTCCATCCCTAATCAATCTAACCCATCCATCCCAAACAATCCATCCCTTTCCCAATCCATCCTGTCCTAATCCATTCTTCCAAATACATCCCCATCCAAATCAATCAAAACATCTAACCCAATCCATCCAACCTAATCTATCCACATCCCAATCAATCTATATTCACATATTTATTTTAAGAGAAGATAAAGCAGACATAACAGTTTGTGATCTATCAAAATTTATCCTGCTGTACCATCACAAACCACAGGAGGGAAACATGACACAACCCATATTGAAATCAAGTTTATTCTTTATAAATGTATTTTTAGAGAATAAAAGAACATCAGCGATGAAACGCTCAACTGTCAACACTTCACCAAAAACATCAAGATCAGCAGATTTTCCCAGTTTGTGTGTGTGGGTGTGTGTACGTGTCAGATAGGAAGGAAAGAAATGTTATTTTGAGTGCTGGTTTCTGTCCTCAGATCCTATGTTTCATGTCGGTGCTGCTCTTGGTTCTCTGGTGCTGACGTGTACAGTCATCTTCTTTTTATTTATCAAACTAAAACTGAAGAGACGCTCCTCCAGTTTGACATCGTCTGCACATCAACCTGGGGCCTGTACTATGAAGCTGGATTAGGTGGCTAGCCAGCTATGTTTCAGCTTAGTTTCTGCCAACCCTGGGTTTTAGGTACTATGAAAGTAGCTCTGCTTTAATCTGTGTTCGTTGTCATGGTATCTTACACTGCACGGCTAACCTGCTCCGGGGCAGGTTATGTTCTGGGTTAGAGATCTCAAACTGAAGGTGAACCAATCAGATGTGAGAGAAGTGACACATGTCTGACACAAAGTCACTCCAGTTTATCTTGCTCCAAATTAAAGGTCACTAATGCTTAAAAAATAAATAAATAAATAAATAGAAGTCTGGCTTTAATGATAATAACTGAGTCATTTTATGATTTATATAATTATACTGATTCATATTATTATTTATCTCTTACACACAAGCAATTTTAGTTTAACATTTATTATAAATTATTTTAAATAAATATTAATGTATACAGATCATGTCATATAAATAAGCTGTAGTATCAAAAGATTGCACTTTTTAATTTTAAAAATTACAAATCTGAATTTACATGTTCAAGTCTCTTTCACTATATATTTTCAAATGTATAAACAAAGTTAACAAGTTCCACTTGGGATTACACTGATGGAGCAAGATAATTTATTTTATTAGTCCTCCTTCATTTGTCATATGACATTTAAATTTGTCATATTCTTTAATCTCTTAACAAAACCTTTAACCTTTAGTTTTGAATCTCGCTGGGTCTCTCACAAGAAGTAAATCAAACTTGCTTTGTGTTGCAAGGCTCGTGATTGTCTGTTTGCCAGTGATGTCACACATTCATGTGAACGCGCGCCACAAATTCAGGATCAAAGCCTGAATCGGCAAAGAAAGTTGATGAACAGCATCATGGTACCAACAAAGCCGGATTGGAGAGGTTTGGTTTTGTCAACTCAAAACTAATCCTGTAACTCTGAATTTGTTCAGCTACCATCATGGTACAGGCCCCAGGTTTTCTGATTTATACCACACCAAATGTCCCTGCACAAACAGACAGTCTGAACTATTCCTCTGTGCAGTTTATCAAAGAACCCAACCGCAGTGTGAAGACCACTGAGATGTTTGAAATGAACCCGAATGAAGGAGTAGAAACACTTTATTCATCTGTTCAAACTCAACACCAGTCAGACATCACTGATACAAACTCAATAATCTATTCCACTGTTCAAAAAGGACAGTAGATGAGGTCGATTTAACAAGTGCACTTTTAATTTATAGTTCAAATGTCTTTCTGTTGTTGTCAATGCTTTAGTGCATAGGTTCTCGACTCTGGCTCTCAAGGTCAATGTTTCTGCAGAGTTTAGCTCAAACCTTGATCAAACTCACCTGTCTGTAATCCTGAAAGCCGTTGATTAGCTTGTTCATGTGTGTTTGATTAGAGTTGGAGTAAAACTCTGCAGGAAAGAGGTGCTTGCTATAGAAAAAAAATGAATGTCTACATTAATATTTGTTTATACAGTGCAAGTCAGCTAAGTGTTTAAAGGGGAGGTTGGTAATTTTTAGATACTGAACTACTTTCACAGGCTCTTCAGTTTTAAGATTGTTTATATCATTCATTTATTACATATAATTATGTAATATTTAGTACCTCTGAGGATAACTTACTGGCAAATTGATTGTCCTTGTTGTTTGATCATATATTATCCCAAAAAGTCACAATGATTTATTCTCATTGCATTGTATAACAAAATATAAACATTAAGCATTTATATTCAAGACACAATTTAATGATAATTATGAAAAGTTAATTTAAAGAAATGTAATGTGATGCTCTCTGCGAACACTGTGCAAATACTCCACATGACCCCATACAAGCATAATAACATTAGCAAATTGTATGGAATAGATCTTTTCTGATATTGTGTTGATATGCTGTCAAGATATTATCATGTAGTGACGAATTTTGGTTAGAAATACGGAAAGGGGAAGGAGAAGTTAAGCATTGCGCCATATACATGTCAGCACAGAAGACAAAAAAGGGTTGTTTTTAAGGGTTTAATTTAGTCAAAACTGTCATTTAATCCTCATCATGTGGAGCTTTCTTCTTCTCTGCTTCTGCATGCATATCGGTGAGTTCTCCTGCGTGTGACAGTTTAACACTGCTCTAATTTTCCACTTCAATCAGCAGACAGGATTTCTTAATACAGCAAATGTGATAATCCTGGCTAATGACATTTTGTTTTCAGCTGTTGTTGTTGCTCAAACTCCAATTGTTGGACACAGAGGAGAGCGGCTTGACATCAGATGCCCCTATGAATCTGGATATGAATCAAATTCAAAGTATTTATGTAAAGGCAAGTGCATCTTTGTATCAAGAAACATCATTGTTAGATCAGGATCTCCAGCTGAAGACGAGAGATTCTCTCTGACCGATGACACGACGGCCAGAGTTTTCACCGTCAGCATCACTGACCTGAGAACAGAGGATGAGGGACAATACTGGTGTGCTGTGGAGAGGACTTTAAATACTGATGTCTATTCAGAGATTTTGTTGCTGGTTAAAGAGGGTAAGAGATAATTTCTAAAAATGGAACGCTTTGTTGGGGACAGATTGACCCCAAATTAGTTTGCATGAATACTTGTCTTCAGAATCATCCAAGAAGGATTTGATAATTTTTCATCTATTTGAGTTCCAAAGTCAACGGATTGAAACCAATGGGGGTCAATTTGAGACCCAACACAAATGTGTCATTGCATAGTGCTCATGTATAACTGAACTACAGTATGGTCCGTCTGTATTTTCTCTTTAGATGAGAGGTCAACAGCATTTCCAACCACCACTCTGTTTTTAATAACAAGCACAAGTGTTTCATCAGCTCCTCTGACTCCTCAAACCCTGCTAGCACAGACGTCTGCACCTGACTCAGGTAAACATCTCTCTACATCTCACACAATCACTGCTCCTGTTCCTCTCACATAAACATCATCATTTCACTCTGAGAACCAACCGAGTGGTTTATTTGATCTTTTGTGTTTTTTTAGATTCATTTGTCATCATCATCATCATCATAACTTGCGTAGGTTTGGTTTTGCTCCTGATCTCTGCTGTATTCCTTGTTGTGGCTGTACGAAAGAAAAAGCAGACTTGTGGTAATATTTTTAAACAATATAAATGAAAGAATGCATGAATAAAATCTAAAAGTATGATTTTGTTTTTGTTTTTCCATTGAATTCAGATCAGTCTTATTTTAATGTGGCTGAAATATTATTGGCTTTATTAATATTTTGAATTACTTTCTATTTTTATATTTTCAATTTTTATTATATATATATATATATATATATATATATATATATATATATATATATATATATATATATATATATATATATATATATATATATATGATAAATAGAAAATTGACAGTAGACATTCTTTCAACTACTCTTTGTCTGAAAAAAAAACTGCTGAAACAGTGACATAATGTTTGAACGTAGGCTAAAATGAAGAACTGAATTCAGTTACTGAAAACAGCATTCATCTATCACAGGTCTGGTTTCCTTCTTTACTGAAGAGCTACATGTGACGACAAGAAAAGCAGAAGAAGTGAGTCAGGATCCTCTTTATTTAAGATTACTGCTTAAGTAAAATGTTGAGGTTTACTTTTTTGCTTAGTTTTTCCTTATTCCGGTTTATAGAATGCTTACGAGAAAGGAAACCCAGCTGTTTTCTCAAACTCACACACAGCTCAACGTGATGACGGTTCTGCCACAAACGAGTTTCACAGACCTGCAAACACAGAAACAGTCGACACAGACCTCGACTACATGAATGTTGCTGCTGCTGAGAGAAACGCTGTGGATCCAGATCAGATCTACACAGAACTGAACTCCAGCAGACAGAGTGACGTTTATCAGAGTCTCAGAACTGATTCTGTTCAAGAAGAGTCCATCTATCACAGTATTGGTCAAACACTGGACTGAACACTGAAGCCTCACAAACAATCAAGCAATGGTAACAGTAGTCTTAAATAATCTTGTAGGTCTAATACATGTAAAAGATTGTAAATATGATACATTTATCACTGCCTTAAACTCAAGCTAAACATGCTGTAAAGATCGTATACACTGTAAAAAATGATTCACTTTATTTACTCAATAAAATTGTTTAAAATGTTACATTCAATATTATTAATTACATTTAACACTTTATAATTAATTATAAATAATCAAATTAGATGGTTACAAGCAACCATTCAAAATGAGTAGAATAACATGAAAAAATTAAGTAAAATATTCACAAAAATACAGATTTTATTGAAAACAAACAAACAAAAAAACACTATGCTAAAGAATACTATGTTATACATGCCAGGCCAGTAGTTGGGGATCATGAAACACTATACATGTTCACATTTTTGTTGCTTACATAGATATGATACAGACATCATGTTCAGAAGTGTGTGTCTTCAGCCCCCCAAAACAAAGTTATTTAACAACACAAAAAGTTCACAAACAGAATCACTGAAGGAAAAAAAGGGTACCTTTATAGGGTTACCGTTATAGTGGTCAGTGTTTGCTTTAGTTGGGCTCTTGACCCTTGACTTTTTACTGTTACATTTTGTTTGGCTGTTGTAACTGAATTATAACAGCTACTTGCTAAGAGTATTGTGGTGGTCCTGGTTATAATTTAGCATAATCTATGTTTGGCCTGGGCATTATAAATTGACAAATTGACATTCATTAAAGCAACACCTGTACTTCTACAATAGAAGACCTGGATTTTTATGTGAAATCCAAAGTTTAAGAATTCTGATTAAGAAAAAAAATTGTGACGGAGAAGAGAAACTTTCTCTTTGGCACTAAGTGACATCAAGAACCAGCATATGATTCTCAAGAATGGTGACAGACAGCATGATGGGATCCATAAATGAGTTTTGATTGGTGGCACCCAGAATGCAGTGCAACAAGTTTTTGATGGTCACCATTGTTGAGGTTCTCAGGCTGATTTTTGATGTCTGTTTGCCTAAATAATATATATATATATATATATTTAAATGTCCAGACCTTATGCTGTTCAATCATAGGACAACTGTTGCCTGTAAGACAAAACCAACTCAGAAATCCAGACCAAATGCTGTCAAAACAAACAACACCACCTGATCTTACTCTTTGTTGGCTTATCTAGCGGCAATGTCACAATCACAGCAACCGAAAAAAGTTTTGTTTAAAAGGTTAAGGATCAAGATCCCAACTACAGCAAACACTGACCACCGTAGTGGTAACCAAAATGTAGATTATTCTCCTGCAGTGATTCTGTTTGTTAACATCAGGTGTCTTCAGTAACTCTGTTCTGGTAGCTTGACCACATGAGCTTTTGAACACGATGCCTGTTTTATCTCCATGTAATCAACTAAAACATGAATTTGTGAATTACATTTTTGCGCTGTGTTTCTTAGTCACCAACTACTGGCCTGGTATGCATAACATAGTGTTCATTAGCATAGTGTTTTGTTTTTCTTTCTCAAAGAAATGTTTTTTGTATTTGTTTAAACTTAGCTTATTTTTGTGCTATTTAACTCATTTTGAATGGTTAATTTCTAAGTATCTCATTTGATTAATTCTAATGAATTCTTATGTGTTAAATTTAATTAATAATATTGCTTGTAATCTGTTGCCACGATTTTATTAATTAAATATAATGTATTATTTTTAACGGTGTACACCAACTACACACACATTTCCTATCATGTATACCTATGAAAGATGGTCAAACCAATCACAGTAGGTATGGGGCGGGTTAACATGTGCAACCCCGCCTCTATCTGCAGGCTGCAGCTGGGTGCTTCTCGTTTTATCCAACAAAACCGATATTTTTGAATACATTTTAATTATTTTTTTCATGTTATTTTACTCATTTTGAATAATTGCTTTTAAGCATCGCATTTGATTAATTCTAATTAATTCGAATGTGTTAAAGGTAATTAACAATATTGCTTGTAATCTGTTGCCACAATTTAATTGAGTAAATATAGAGTATCACTTTTTACAGTGTACCAGTATTGTTCTGAATATAAAAACAATAATAATATATATTTTTTCTTGTAAATACATCTGAAATAAAATTGGATTATCTTAAATTCAGGGTCTAGACTTTTACATGTCAATATTATGCCTGCAATAATAGCTGGCATCAAAAACCATATAACCCAGTTTTATATAACTGGTGGGTCGCAAGATAGTTTTGTGTGTCAAGGAGTGTTCAGTCAAAGAAACAACAACATTCATTCCATGTTTTTCCTGATGCAACACTTTTACTTTGAAAGAAATGCATGGAATCTGTTTTTAAACACGTTTAATTAATTTTAAAACTGGTGGAGACCATAGACTTAAAAGGATAGTTCAGCCAAAAATGAAAGTTCTGGTCATCAATTACTCACCCTCATGTCGTTCATCTTTGGAGCACAAATTAAGATATGTTTGATGCATTCTGAGAGCTCTCTGACCCTCCCATAGCCAGCAATGTGATTTACACGATCAATGTCCAGAAACTTGGTAAGGATATTGGTAAAATAATCCATGTGACATCAGGGGTTCAACCGTACTTTGACAAAACTACGAGAATATTTTTTGTGTGCAAAGTAAACAAAAATAACTCATTTATTCAACAATTCATCTTCTCTGCGTCACCCTCGCTCCATTTCGGAGAGAATCCACAGAAAGTAAACAGTGTATGCTTATATATGATGCGACAGCTGCACCACACAGCCAATTTTTAAATAGTTGTTATTTCTGTCTACTTTGCACATAAAAATGAATCCCGTAGCTTCGTGAAATTATGGTTGAACCCTGGTGTCACATGGATTATTTTACCAATCTCCTTGCTGTGTTTCTGGACATTGATCATGTTAATTACATTGCTGTCTTTGGCAGGGTCAGAGAGCTCTCGGGATGCATCAAAAATATCTTATATCATAAATAGTCTTATGGGTTTCGAACGACATGATAGTAATTAATGATATAACTTTCATTTTTGAGTGAACTAACCCTTTAAGGACAGTTACAAATTAAGTTTAACATTATGATGCTCTGAATACACACTACACATTTCAGACAGACTGTGAGACCATACACCTGCCGATTGTAGTACCATTTTCACAGTGAGTCAGGATCTCACAGACTCACAAGATCAAGCTTTACTTGTGAAGAAAAAAACAAAAACAAATGGAGGGCAATCAATGTCTTCAGCTTGTTCTCTTGGAGTAAGTTTTGTTTTAGAGGAAGAAAAAAAAACAAGAGAAAATACAAATATGATCTTTCTTAATACTCCACTGTTGTGGCATGTTTGTGGCTGGCGAGGTTCAGCTGTAGAAGCAGACAGCATCTGGTTGGTGAAGCTTGCTCTCTCTCTGTGGCTATCGGGGGTATCACATCAGAGGCAGCCTGATCAAAACTCATAAACATTAAACATGATAAACATTTACAGTTTGGGATTGTGCGGGTGCTGACGTGATCAGAAGCAATAAAATAACCGTAATGACACCACTCACAAGGATTAGCATATGCTCTGATTTCGTCACTGTGTTATTTTTAATTGTTCATGAGAGGTCAGTATGGAGAGGAGTGAGCTGGTGAAACCCACTGTGGCTGCACTGAAAAAAAAAAAATCACCTTTTCGTTTGGCATTAAAGACCAAGTTTTACTTCGGTACTTTTATTCAGGCAGAAAGGAATAGGTTTCATGAAGTATGTGTTTTTCAATAAAAAATAAATAAATAAAACATTTGTAGTGTATGCAAATTTGTCATGTCTATATGTAGCATTCTGTGAAACCACTGCACTGCGAGGAAACTGCTTGTGGTCAGTGTACAGCGGAAAACTTCAGAGCTGATTTCCTGATTACCACCTACACTGTAAAAAATGATTCACTTTATTTACTCAATAAAATTGTTTAAAATGTTACATTCAATATTATTAATTACATTTAACACTTTATAATTAATTATAAATAATCAAATTAGATGGTTACAAGCAACCATTCAAAATGAGTAGAATAACATGAAAAAATTAAGTAAAATATTCACAAAAATATTGATTTTATTGAAAACAAACAAACAAAAAACACTATGCTAAAGAATACTATGTTATACATGCCAGGCCAGTAGTTGGCGATCATGAAACACTATACATGTTCACATTTTTGTTGCTTACATAGATATGATACAGGCATCATGTTCAGAAGTGTGTGTCTTCAGTCCCCCAAAACAAAGTTATTTAACAACACAAAAAGTTCACAAACAGAATCACTGAAGGAAAAAAAGGGTACATTTATAGGGTTACCATTATAGTGGTCAGTGTTTGCTTTAGTTGGGCTCTTGACCCTTGACTTATTACTGTTACATTTTGTATAGCTGTTGAAACTGAATTATAACAGCTACTTGCTAAGAGTATTGCGGTGGTCCTGGTTATAATTTAGCCTAATCTATGTTTGCCCTGGGCATTATAAATTGAGCCTGTTCTCGGAGAAAAATTGACATTCATTAAAGCAACACCTGTAATTCTACAATAGAAGACCTGGATTTTTATGTGAAATGCAGAGTTTAAGAATTCTGATTAAGAAAAAAAATAGTGACGGAGAAGGGAAACTTTCTCTTTGTCACTAAGTGACATCAAGAACCAGCATATGATTCTCAAGAATGGTGACAGACAGCATGATGGGATCCATAAATGAGTTTTGATTGGTGGCACCCAGAATGCAGTGCAACAAGTTTTCGATGGTCTCCATTGTTGAGGGTCTCAGGCTGATTTTTGATGTCTGTTTGCCTAAATAATATATATATATATATATATATATATATATATTTAAATGTCCAGACCTTATGCTGTTCAAACATAGGACAACTGTTGCCTGTAAGACAAAAAACCAACTCAGAAATCCAGATCAAATGCTGTCAAAACAAACAACACCACCTGATCTTACTCTTTGTTGGCTTATCTAGCGGCAATGTCACAATCACAGCAACCAAAAAAAGTTTTGTTTAAAAGGTTAAGGGTCAAGATCCCAACTACAGCAAACACTGACCACCGTAGTGGTAACCAAAATGTAGATTATTCTCCTGCAGTGATTCTGTTTGTTAACATCAGGTGTCTCCAGTAACTCTGTTTTGGGTGCTTGACAACATGAGCTTTTGAACACGATGCCTGTTTTATCTCCATGTAATCAACTAAAACATAAATTTGTGAATTACATTTTTGCGGTGTGTTTCTTAGTCACCAACTACTGGCCTGGTATGCATAACATAGTGTTCATTAGCATAGTGTTTTGTTTTTCTTTCTCAAAGAAATGTTTTTTGTATTTGTTTAAACTTAGCTTATTTTTGTGCTATTTAACTCATTTTGAATGGTTAATTTCTAAGTATCTCATTTGATTAATTCTAATGAATTCTTATGTGTTAAATTTAATTAATAATATTGCTTGTAATCTGTTGCCACGATTTTATTAATTAAATATAATGTATTATTTTTAACGGTGTACACCAACTACACACACATTTCCTATCATGTATACCTATGAAAGATGGTCAAACCAATCACAGTAGGTATGGGGCGGGTTAACATGTGCAACCCCGCCTCTATATGCAGGCTGCAGCTGGGTGCTTCCCGTTTTATCCAACAAAACCGATATTTTTGAATACATTTTAATTATTTTTTTCATGTTATTTTACTCATTTTGAATAATTGCTTTTAAGCATCGCATTTGATTAATTCTAATTAATTCGAATGTGTTAAAGGTAATTAACAATATTGCTTGTAATCTGTTGCCACAATTTAATTGAGTAAATATAGAGTATCACTTTTTACAGTGTAGATGCACGTTCACACAACGCCCCTCAACATCATACACACGTACAGACAATACATGCTGGATCAATTGTTTGACCTTCATCATGCAACGAGCATCAAATATACAATCAACATTTAAATAACAGCTCACTGATTGAAGAGCGATTTGGAAATACTTACTCGACCTTCGCAAGAAAACTAGTGTGACTGCAAGAATGAGCTTCTCGCCAAAGGCTTGTGTGTTTCTACTGATGTGTAAGCTCTGATCTTTAGTTCTAATTTACCGTTTAAAGATGAATTATTTAATGCATATTTTACCAATATTTATTTGTATGCTAAATGTCATGTTATATGTTGTGTTTCAGCAGTGTTCTGTGCTGAAATCAAGTGTATCATTAGTGACATATAATGTCAGTCAAGCTTACATCAACTGATTCACGTCATGCTTATATAAGTTCTATTCACATTTTTTTTCCCTGATTACCCTGCTCCGTCCCTAGCTCCTCTTTTCGTCCACATTCAGGGCCTGGCCTTCTGATATTCCTTCTAAAAAAAAAAGGATATTCTCTATAAACAGGGGTGCATGTAAGTGGTCTGCAGGTCCGTATGCGCAACCAAAATAAAAAATGCGTTATGTTCTGACAGAGCATTTGTGTGGTACATGGTTGACAGCTGCTAATACACAAATACTAGGGCTGGGACAACGCGTCGAGGTCATCGATGCAAAATATGCGCATTGATTCGTCGACCTGTTTTTATTTCTCTAAAAAACGTTTGCAAAACGTTTACCTTATGTCTGCTGAATATACGCGATGGCCGGATCAACATTCTGTCCAACGTTATATAACCAATCCAGGGGTTTTTCTGCATTGATCTTTTTTTTTCATGCGCGCTCGCGCACTCACAGTCTTCAAACTACACGAGCGCTGTCTTGCTCTCTCTCTCTCTCCCTCGTGCATATTAACCAAAATCATTAGAAAAAAATAGAAAAAGGGCGGAACGGCAAAGTTTCACGTGGAGCGTTCTGAGATTTTTGTTTTCTCCATGACAGGCTGCTGGCTCCCACTGTTAATGTTTCTTTTTTTTTTTTTTTTTTGGAAAAGCACTCTCTGTATTAGCTTAAAGCCCTCAAGTTTACATTGGTTACTGAATTCTTTCAATTGCTCTAAACAAGTATTTTGGGTGACCTTTATTTTCATCTGAAAGAATAACTTTTTTTCAGTAAGCTTGTTTTTCAAGGCTTCAAAGTTTTATTGAATGCTATCTCTATACAAGTGCAAAGTAATGCATTCTTAGTCCTTTATTTTGTAATTTTAAGAGCAATAAACATATATTGCAATGTTAAGGAATTCATGTTTTTTTTCATTCAGATATGTAAATCAACATGTATAAATTGTTAGTAGTCAATTAATGCGGAGATAATCGAAATCGAATCGGTCTGGAAAAAATAATCGTTAGATTAATCGATGCATCGAAAAAAAATATCGCTAGATTAATCGTTTAAAAAATAATCGTTTATCCCAGCCCTAACAAATACCATTTTAGAACACAGACTGTTCTATATAAGTTTTATTTTCAACCTGAAAGCATAAATCTAGGCTATGTCATGCCGTTTTTAAAGCACAATGCAAAAGTGTGACATTCATCCACTGACGCTGTTTTAATCAGCAGCAGCACTAAATCCAGGACGTGTGTTTACTTACTTGCCGGCTACCCGCCAAAATAAAAGCCTGCTGATTTTAAGTTTCAATATGATGATTAAAATGATTTTAATGTATTTATTTTCAGACTCTTATCCAAAGCGACTTAAAATTGGGGATTACATAAAGCAATTCTTCTTAAAGAGGCAAACAAAGAAATTAGTAGTAAATATTAGCATTTTATTTTTTAATTTACTGTAAAATAAATGTATTTGTATTTAATACTAAGACTGCCTTTTATTTTTAATAATATTATCACACACTAAAAAAAAAATAAAGTGCAATAATATTATACCTATTATTAATTCATTTTTTGTATAGTTATATTTAATGGGTCACGCTATGTGCAGTGTGAGGAACAAACCAAATCTCCTGAAAAAATTATGTGCACCCATGGTTATAAATTTACATTAGTTCTTTGTCAATATGGTCCAGACAGAATTGTGCTGATGTGTGTGTGTGTGTGTGTGTGTGTGTGTGTGTGTGTGTGTGTGTGTGTGTGTGTGTGCGTGTGTGTGCAGTGAGCAGTTCACTGTGTGTGGATATTACAGTGACAGGAACAGAGGGAGGACAAGCACTCATTACGTGTCCTTATGCTAAAGGATATGAAAAAGCATTCAAAGGCTTTTACAAAGGAAATTACAAAGATTATGATCTCATACTAAAATCTAATGGAGGAGAGACCTCAGTCCATGGCAGATTCTCTCTGCGGGACGATGGCAAGATGAGATCATTGACAGTGACCATCAGAAACCTGAGGATGGAAGATGCTGGACCATACATCTGTCGAGCTGGATATGGATACCTTAAACAAATCCATCTAAATGTGATCCGAGGTGTGGTGTAAATGAGTAAACAACAATCCATTTCATCCACTGTGCTTTATGCTGTGGTCAATGGTCTTTTCATTAATGTATTTGTGTTGTTTGAATGGTGTGATGATTCTCCTTATTTTCAGCTCCACAGAGGCCAAGACCAGTCCAGATCTATACCTCCACCATTCATCCAGGTACTAGATATACATTACTACATATTCAATAACGTGTCAGTATGACAGCACAATCTACATTTCCCTTCAGATCAAACTCAGAGCTCACTTTCAACCACGCTGCCATGGTTGAGCACATCAGACATGAATCCTCAATCCAGCAGCATCACGATCACAGATCATCACATCTCTTCACCAGCTCAGATCAGCTGCTGCCCGTCCTCTCTCAGTAACTCTCCTTTCATATGATTTATGTCTATATGATGTCACATTGATTTCTTCATCTGACTGATATTTTTGCTTTTACGGACACTCTCTACATTTCCAAGCGAGTTGGTGGTTCTCACATTGTCACAGCTGGACTTTTGCTTCTATTGGTTCGGATGTCTACCTGTGTGGGTTTGCTGTGGATTGATGTGTCTATACTGAAGTTAAACATATGATACACTTCCTACTATCTTCTATCCTTAAAGCAAAACTGGTATCTGTTTAAAGACACCCATGACTGTTGTGGTAATGCTGGTTTGCTGCGGCTCGAGGGGTCCTTTCATCAGAGCTCAGGATGCAATTACATCCCTTCTTCATCTTCCCTCATCTCAGTCCTTAATTCCTGATCTTTAATTACTGAGAGAAGAACAGAAGTCTTTCACTCTTGTGTTGTCTTTAGTAATTTATTATCACTGGCCTGTTCAGAGAGGAATGCCGGTGCTGTGGTGACTACAAGCTTTCTCTCTGAAACTTGGCACAGACTGGACGATGGTCTCCTATTTAATCAGCTGACCCAACCAGGGTCAGCACCAAGCACTTACAAGGGTTGTCTGAAAAGTATTCAGCCATTTTTTATTTTATATTTTGCATGTTTTGTGTTTGCTTTTGTTTCAAAGTGCGTTGAGAAAGTAACTCAAAGGTGCCATACAAAATAAATGTATTTATTATTATTATTATTAGCATGATAAATATGTTGCTATCTCTTGTGTAAATATCTTTTATTTAATTGTGTGAACCAACTGAAGGGTTTATGTTGTGTTTTGTATTTTCAGGTTCATTCATCATCATCATCACTGCAGGAGGTCTGGTTTTGCTCCTGATGTGTGCTGTTTTGCTTGTTGTGGCTGTATGGAAAAGGAAGAAAAAGACTTGTGGTAATAATACATAAATAAAATCTACATTTCTGATGTGTCATCGGTGAATTCAGACATGTCTCCTTACTAGACTCTATAACAGAAAATACAAGCTGTGCAAAAAGATTTTTTGTGTAGGTGTAAGGTATAAATAAAGCAAAAGTTATTGGAGTATGTTTACAAGTAAATGCTGTTTCAGTCTTTCTACTTAAACATTGCATATTCAATTAAATGTGTTCAATCCAGTTCTAATCATTCAGAACAATGATAAATAAAAAATGTTTCTTTGTCTTCAGAATTATTCTAGTCAGATTGAACAAAATATTTGAGACTGTGGCACTGGATTCAAGCTAGCAGGGAAGTTTTAAGAGTAATGTAATCTTGATCTATTACAGGTTTGGTCTCCTCTTCGGCTGAAGGGCTTCATCTGACAGAAAACAGAAGAACAGAGGTGAGTCAGGATCATCTTCACCAAGCATTTATATAATTACCTGTGTCATGAATTTTAGTTCTTCTCAAGTCAGGGTTTACGTCATTGCTCGATGATGACGAATTGAATCATTTCCTTTTTCCATTTCAGAATGCTTATGTGAAAGGAAACCAAGCTGTGTTCTCAAATCTACACACAGCTCAACGTGATGATGGTTTTGTACTGAACAAATTTGATAGACTTGCAAACACAGAAACAGTGGACACAGACCTCGACTACATGAATGTTGCTGCTGCTGAGAGAAACGCTGTGGATCCAGATCAGATCTACACAGAACTGAACTCCAGCAGACAGAGTGACGTTTATCAGAGTCTCAGAACTGATTCTGTTCAAGAAGAGTCCATCTATCACAGTATTGGTCAAACACTGGACTGAACACTGAAGCCCCTTTTTTTTTGCTTTTATTGAATATGAATATTGCATAAACTTTGAAAATGGTACAGTATTCTTAAATAATCTTGTAGGTCTAATAAATGCTAATTTTATGACTACTTTATCTGTAAACATGTTCAATAAGGGAGTGTCTGATGACATCACAAGAAAACAATCTGTCTCAATCAAACCTTCGTCGTGGCTTTCCTGAGCTGAAATATTTGTAACTAAAATGTTGAAAAATGATACATACTTTGTAAGGAAACACATTGAGTGTTCATCAAGAAAAACAATCTGATTCTGATTTTGTTCAGTCCGATCAAATTGGGTCATTTGGTGAAAGTGGGTATTTCAACATTTAAAAAAAAAGGATTCTGAAATTGGATCACATTTTGGATCTGTATCAAACCGCCAGTATGTGTTTATCAAGATCTTTCAGTAAGATTGAGAAACCGTTGATAAAAGCAATACAACTTAAAAAAATAAATAAATAAATAAATAAACAAATAAATAAAATAAAATAAAATAAAATAAATAAAATAAAATAAAATATCAGGAAAATGTGATTTGTATCATTCAATGAGTTGAGGATTTATATTTTTATTTTGCTCTGGACTCATTTAACTATGCTAGAAGCAGACATTAGGCAACCTATAATAATCCATAAATATTGCCCA
This sequence comes from Carassius auratus, assembly GCF_003368295.1. Lineage (NCBI taxonomy): Eukaryota > Metazoa > Chordata > Actinopteri > Cypriniformes > Cyprinidae > Carassius > Carassius auratus. Next base: position 48,762 of record NW_020529078.1, read on the forward strand.
AATAGCTTTCAGTATCAAACTAAAATAATCATTATACATCTTCAGGCCATTGATCACTGTATATTAGGCACATCAACCATAACTCCTTCAAAAACAGCCAGAAGCCTTAGAGTTGTGATTGATGATCAGCTGACTTTCTCAGACCACATTGCTAAAACTGTCCGATCCTGCAGATTTGCTTTATTCAACATCAGGAAGATCAAGCCCTTTCTTTCGGAACATGCTGCACAACTCCTTGTTCAAGCTCTTGTTCTGTCCAGGCTGGACTATTGCAATGCTCTCTTGGCAGGTCTTCCAGCAAGTTTTATCAAACCTTTACAATTAATCCAGAACGTGGCAGCAAGATTAACTTTTAATGAGCCAAAAAGAATACACGTCACACCTCTCTTTATTAATTTGCACTGGCTTCCAATAGCTGCTGGCATATAATTTAAGGCATTGATGTTTGCTTACAAAACTACCACTGGCTCTGCGCCCATTTACCTAAATCCATTACTTCAGACTCATGTGCCTCTAGAAGCTTGCGTTCTGCAAGTGAACGTCGCTTGATTGTGCCATCCCAAAGAAGCACAAAAGTCACTTTTACGGACTTTTAAATTAAATGTTTTCTCCTGGTGGAATGAACTCCCCAACTCAATCCAAGCAGCTGAGTCCTTTGCCATCTTCAAGAATCAGCTTAAAACACATCTCTTCCATTTTTATTTGACCCTCTAACTTTATCACTCACAATTCTAATTCTATTCTTTAAAAAAATCGAACTACCTTTCTAATCTTTTTATATTCTGCTTTCTTTTCATTTATTATGCAATTGTGTATGTGTGTGTGTATGTGTAAAGACCTCTAACTAGCTTGCTCTATTCTTTTATTTTTTATTCTATCTGTTTTCTTTTTATTTATTATATTAGTTAAAATCCCATGCTACGTGTACTGTGTTAACCTAACTGAGACTTGTTATAGCACTTATATATCATTGCTCTTTTTGTTGTTTTTGATTGCTTCCACTGTCCTCATCTATAAGTCGCTTTGGATAAATGAATAAATGTAAATGTAAATGTATATTAATCATCAGAGATGAACCACTTCAAAGCAGTTTTTAGTTGCATCCCTCAAATGATGAGAGGTTTTAATGAACCAACAAAAGAAGAGGCTTACACCTTAGAGAAAAACATGGGATTTCCAAATCTTTCTCATCCAGATTAAACTATTTTAATAAGTAGGTGTAGGTGCTAATGGGCTCATGCTAACCAGCTATACCTTGACCACTTAATAAGAACAAGGTAGGTTTGACCAATTACATTTAATTGTGTTGCAAGATGTATGGAGGTGCTACACAATAAATATGCCTGTAGCAGCAGCTTTTATCTAGAACACAGACCCTACCCACAGAAACTACAGAAATCTGAGTCTTCTGTAATGCTTTTAATTCATAATTTAAATGCCTTTAAATTATTACCAGTCGTAACTAATTCTAAATAAGACCCGGTATCAGTTGTTTTTTCTTTTTCTAGAGCCTAATAGTTATATGTTGCTTTGGCTCATTTCACATGTTGTCCATCAGAGGTCAGTGTGGAGAGGAGTTAGTCTCTGATGTGTTTATGCAGAACCTGATTTTACAAGTGAGACATGTTCCTGGGACAACATCTTTTTTGTCCCTGGAACACAATTGTGATTAATCATCAGATTTGAAGAACCAGTTTATAGATTTTCTGAGGTTTACACTTAAAATCACTGTTAGGTGCTTCTACATCAGTGTCATTCATCTATCATTTCCTCTGATTTTAGGGATTACTCGTGGTTAAGGTTAGGGTTAGGTGTAGGGATATGGTCAAGAATACATTTCTGGAGTAAAATGTTGTTCCAGGGTAAACAAAATATTTTGACCTAGGAACACATCTAACTCAGCATAAACAGGACGTGCTGTGTTTACTCTCATTGTAGAAAATGAGCTTGTTACCTCCAGCACTGAAGGACACACAGAAGTGTTACAGTCTCAAGACTTTTCTTTTAGCAGCAGTTATGTTTTCTCACTGGTGTAAAGCAGCAGAGCTATTAACACTCCAATGTTGAGCAAAAGAGATCTAAAATATTATACTCAGTTCATGCAGTGTTCCTGTGTGTAAAGAATCAGTGTCTATACTCATATTCAAAATATATTTGAATGCACAGATGACTGAGTTTGCACATTGTTCCACGACTGATGTGTGACGTATGTGCAGTGAAACATCACAGATGTGCTCTCTGACGATGTCATGAAGAGCTGATGTGGTCAGAAATACACAAAAGGGGAAGGTAGTGTTAAAGTGGCTTCAACTCAGCACAGAAGACAAAGACTGTAATGTTTGAGATTTTGTCTTATATTAAATCAAAGCTTGTGTAAGATTTTAACATGTGGGACGTTCTAGTCCTATTTTCCAGCATCTGTACAGGTGAGTGTGAGGGCATTGTATAGAATTTTAGTTTTTTTTTATTTTTGTTTTTTTACTGCATGATCATCAGTCTAATGTGTGTAGTGTAAGTTATTATTCTCTCTAATATCTCTTGCTCACACATAACAGCTGTATATAATAATATTTCTGTTTTCAGCTGTTGTTGGTGCTCCAGAAACAGTCACAGGACACAGAGGAGAGAGAGTTGACATCAGATGCAGATATGAATCTGGATATGAATCAAATCCAAAGTATTTTTGTAAAGGAGAGTGCATCTTTGGATTTAAAGACATTGTGGTTAAATCAGGATCTCCAGCTGAAGATGAGAGATTCTCTCTGACTGATGACAAGAGGACCAGAGTTTTCACCGTCAGCATCACTGACCTGAGAACAGAGGATACAGGACCCAAACCTTTCCATTCCATGACCCACAAGTGTAATCTATTTCACAGCCCACCAAAATATATATATAAAAAAAAAAAAAACTGGTTGTAATTACTTTAAGCCTAATCTCAGTATTTAAGAAAAATAACCATTTTATTTTAGAGTACAACTGAAAAATTTCACTACTAATATTTAAGTTTCCATTTTGATTTACAGACATTACAGACCAAAATATGTAGTGTCCACAAAAACCGTGAAACAGGCTAACTCAAGTGAACTGTAATCTGCGCTGTTGTGTTTTGTTGCAGAAAATGCTTTCATGATCCTTCCGTGTGTGTCGCCGAGAACGGAGGACAGTCCAACCCTTTTTTAGAAAAGCATAAGAAGCAAAGCAGAGCTATCTAAAACAGTTTGGAGATTAAAATAATTGTGAAATAGGTCAAACTACATTATAATAAACATGTCTCATTTTAAATAAACAAACAACAACAAAAAAAACTGGATGACATTAAGTTCAGGCAGAAATTTATTTTTGCAATGGTTAAATGTTCAGCAATATCTTCAAAAGATTTCTGAACTTTGGCAAATTTTTCTCTTAACAGAGATGATACGTCAAGGTTGTTACAACTCGTCCGTGCCCACGCTTCAAACCACGCAAGACTTCATTGCAATTTGAAAATCACACTAATGATATTGCAGTTCGTAATTAATGTTGGCAGGCTATATCGTTGTGACGAGTGATGCGGTGCCGAGAGCCGTGGGAACGGAGTGAGTGATTGGAAATGAGACACCTGTGCGACACCTTCTCCACTCACCGGTCTCGAGTCCCAAGTAGGAGATCGGAAGGATACAAAAGAGGAGCGATGACAATGAAGGACGAGAGAGGACCAGGCCTGGGTTTTATTTGGTGTTTGGTTTTTGTTTGTGCACGACAGTCATCCGCGGGGGGCTGCCACACTGTTTCGCGTTTATTTGGTTATTAAAACTTTGTTTGATTGTCCGTCGGTTCTGGCCTCATCACATTTGTGCAGCCCTAGACTGAACTGTGTGTGTGTGTGTGTCATTGAAACGCACATTTAGCTGCAGCCAAGTGACTTTGAGCGACCCACCTCGTTCCATTCTGTGACCCACGGTTTGAAAACCCTTGCATAGATATTGATGGTTTTATAAATGCAGTTGTTTTATTTGAATGGTATGACAGCTCTCCTTTGTTTCTAAGCTCCACAGAAAACAAGGCCTGTCCAGATCTCAACATCCATCCTCCATCCAGGTGCTGGATAGTTAATATTAGATTTCCATTTATACATTTGTTGAGACACATTTAGCTCATGATGAACCTGATCAAAGTGATCCACCCTCCGTCCGGATTAATATTACATATCTCTCATAAATCTGCTTCTATAGTTTCTGTGTCAGTAAAGCAGCTCAGTCTTTACTTTCAGATCAAACTCTGAGCTCATTTTCAAACACGCCTCATTTGATCACATCAGACATGAATCATCACGAACACAGATCATCACATCTCCTCACCAGCTCAGATCACACTCTGCTCTTTCATATTTCTGTAACACACACTCTGTCTGTTTTTCACCTGACACACACCTCACACCACACACAGACCCTAGCATATATACCCTAAACACTTTGAATATACGGCACGTGTCACATGGGACCACTACTTTTGAGTTGTTGTGTGTTTTTTTTTTTTTAAGGCTTACTGTTAATAACCATACTGTCATTGTACGAAGAAGCACATGTAACATTAAAAACAAAAAATGTCCACCTTAATTGTTGTGTATTATACTCATGACGTTCCACAGGCACCATATACGTACGTATGACATTACTCACAGAGCATATTTTAGCACCTTAAGAGTTTATTTGTTGTCCAAAAGAAGTGTGTGACTCATCTGCAGGCTTGACAAATAAACTCTTTCAGTGTTCACATGTGATCTGTGAGTATTGTACATGTGTCACACCTTTGAAAGTGAGAGAGTCATATTTCAGGAGTAGTAAATTTGACTCGAATTGAGTTCATTGTACACTGGCTTTTTTGCTGCAGCTGCCACTGTGATGCTAATACTAACAATTAGCTTTATAAAAATATAAATAGTAAGTCTTTTGGTTCAGTTAAACATGAGATGTGTGCAGAAGTTAGTTACCAAACAGGAAGTTCAACCAGAGCCACAGGAAGAGCTGTGAGGCTTCAGCTAAACACAGACTACACTTCCCACAATGCAGCTCTTCTCCAAGGACTGACATGATGGAGAAAGTGTGACTTTAATATGCAAGACATATTCTGGATTATTTACAGTTTCTGTAAACAACAGCATTTCTGCAATGATGTCATCTGACCCTTCACAGAGAGCTTGATTGACAGGTGATTTGACCAATAATAATGCAGAATCTGTTAATATGAGAGTAAAAAAAAATATATATATATATATATATATATATATATATATATATATATATATATATATATATATATATATATATATATATATATTACAGACCAAAAATTGTAAACGTTACTATTTTTTATGTTTTTGAAAGAAGATTCTTCTGCTCATCAAGCCAGCATTTATTTGATCAAAAATACAGAAAAAACAGTAATATTGTGAAATATTATTACAACTTAAAATATTAGTTTTCTATTTGAATATATTTTAAAAAAAATAATTTATTCCTGTGATGCAAAGCTGAATTTTCTGCATCATTACTCCAGCTTCAGTGTCACATGTAACATCAGTCGATCACATGATCATTTAGAAATCATTCTAATATTCTGATTTATTATGAGTGTTGGACACAGTTCTGCTGTCTAATGTATTTGATGAAGAAAAGGTTAAAAAGCACTGCATTTATATATAAAAAAAAAATGATAATATATTTTCTTTACTATCACTTTGTATCAATTGAACACATCCTTGCTGAATAAAACTATTGATTTTATATAAAAAAGAAAGAAACTTAAATTACTGACCCCGAATTACTGACCAGAAGTGTATATTGTTATTACTAAATATTTATATTTTATATATATAGTTTTTTTTTTTGTCTTTACTTTTTATTCATCAAAGTATCCTAAAAAAGTATCACATGTTCTGAAAAAATATGAAGCAGCAAAACTGTTTCCAACTTTGATAATGAATCATCATATTAGAATGATTTCTGAAGGATCATGTGATAATGATCCTAAAAATTCAGCTTTGCATCACAGAAATAAATGATAATTTAAAGTATAATAAATTTAAAAACAATTATTTTAAATTGTAATAATATTTCACAATATTATATATTTTTTCTGTATTTTTATGTGGAAATAAATGCAGACTTGTGTGTGTGTATGTGTGTGTGTGTGTGTGCTTTTATTCAGGTAATGTTTTTAGGTAATTTTTTCCAGCTTTGCAAATATATTTATTTATTTATTTATTTATTTATTTATTGCTGTATGTGTTTGTAGCCAGTAAAAGATCGGAGCTGTAACAGAAAGCACTTGAAGGTGGAGCAGAACAGAAACAGAGGAAACAGGCTGTGGTTTGTGAGTTCACAGATAGTTTCCTGGTCATTTTTCACACACAACACCCTCAACATCACATGAAGAGAGTAACACACTGTCCGTCAGCGCTAGTGTTTGATTCTCATCACCAGAGACTATAACTGTACTCTCCACTGAGAGAAGAGAGCAGGATTCACAGTATTACTGAGATCTGACTTCAAGAAGACATTTGAGGAACTTTTCTGAACTCAACCGAAGAAGAAATGAAGTTCACATTCATGATTTCTGCGTTTCTACTGATGGGTAAGTGCTCAAAATTAATTAAATTTTTTTTTTACTGTTACATTAAAAGTGTTTATTGTCTAACAGTTTGGTTTATTTTGGTGTGTGTGTTTGTGTGTGTGTGTGTGTGTGTGTGTGTGCGCGTGCATGTGTGTGTGTGTGTGCAGTGAGCAGTTCAGTGCCTGTGGATATTACAGTGAAAGGAACAGAAGGAGAACAAGGGTTTCTGAATTGTCCTTATTCTGAAGGATATGAAAACTCCAACAAATACTTCTATAAAGGACCTTACAGAGAGAAGAATCTTCTCCTAAAATCAGCTGGAGGACAGTCATCAGTGTCTGAAGGCAGATTCTCTCTGCTGGACGATCATCAGAAGAGATTATTTACACTGATCATCAGAAACCTGAGTCTGACAGATGCTGGACTGTACAACTGTGAAGCTGGATGGGGCAGAGAATATAAAAACATCTATCTGAATGTGATCAGAGGTGAATATTGTTCATCACACAGCAGCCGTCTGTTTCATCCTCTGTGTTTCTGCTCTGTTCTGTAGTTATGGATTTGTAATGTATTTTTCATCTGAATGATGTGATCTTGTTTCTCAGCTCCACAGAAAACAAGACCTGACCAGATCTTAACCAGGACCCTTCACTCGCACACACACACCAGCACAGGTACACACACACACACACACACACACACACACACACCAGCACAGGTACACACACACACACACACACACACACACACACACACCAGCACTGACACCGCAGCACATGTATACACACACACACACACACACCAGCACTGACACCGCAGCACAGGTATACACACACACACACACACCAGCACTCACCACAGCAGCACAGGTACACACACACACAACATCACTGACCACACCAGCACAGGTACACACACACACACACACAAACACACACACACACACACACACACACACACACCAGCACAGTTACACACACACACACCAGCACAGTTACACACACACACACCAGCACAGGTACACACACACACACACACACACACCAGCACAGGTACACACTCACACACACACGCACACACACACACACACACACACACACACACACCAGCACAGGTACACACTCACACACGCACACACACGCTCACACACACACACACACACACACACACACACACACGCGCACACACACACACATATATTTTTGTAAAAACTATTGCTAATGTGTAGTCACTGTGTTTATATAAATAATTTCAATCAAATCATTATTAATCTGATTTTCTTTAATACAAAGCTTCTGAACACATTTTTTATATTGATTGTGGTGCAATTACCATCATTTATACGTTTTCATCAAGTTCTGAGCAGACAGTTCATGTCTCAAACTTGCTCAAACTCTGAATTACATCCACATCTCAACTTCTGTAAAACATAAAATAATATCACATGTTCCCTCAACACCTGTCATATTGAGTCAGATGTCACATAACTGAAGGATTGAAATATGTCGTACAATACAGTTCTTCAGTTTATGAGACTGTGAACGGCTCAAATTAAAGTAATTTCATAATTAAATCATTTGGACATGAGCACAGTTTTACATTAGATGGGTTTGTCATGATGTCTCAACATCTGCATTCATGCATCTGATAGACACATTTATACAAAATATGATTATTAATTGTGAGCAGCATGTTCATATTTCACTTTTTTTTCTCTCTCTGTCAGTGACACCTCGAACAGGAAGAGAGACGACAAGAACAATGACAGGAAGTACTGCAGTTCAACTCAATCAGCCAAACACTGAGCGCACAAACTACACTACCCATGATGCAACAGTCCCAGTACCAGTTTTATCATTTGGTATATTTTGGAGAAAAGCAATTTTAGCTCATGATGAACCTGATCAAAGTGATCATAGGATATTTAATATTAATATTACATGTCTCTTGTCATAAATCTGCTTCTATAGTTTCTGTGCCAGTAAAGCAGCTCAGTCTTTACTTTCAGATCAAACTCTGAGCTCATTTTCAAACACGCCTCATTTGATCACATCAGACATGAATCATCACGATCACAGATCATCACATCTCCTCACCAGCTCAGATCACACTCTGCTCTTTCATATTTCTGTAACACACACACTGTCTGTTTTTCACCCGACACACACCTCTGCACACAAGTTCATCTTAATGTAACAGTTGTTCATCAGAACAGGAAGTGAAAGCTCTGAAGAACTTTCAATAAGTCTAATACCTGTCTAATTTCATCCAAGACTATCACTTATTCATCTGTAAACCAGGTTCTGCTCTGATTCTGAAGGTTGTTTCTGTTTTTTACAGTGTTTCCTCTGGTGTTTTTCAGGTTCATCTGTGATTATTATCACTATGGTGGCTTTGGTTTTACTTCTGTTAGGACTTCCATTGATTATAGTGACTGTATGGAAGAACAAGAAGAGTAAAGGTAATGTTTTAAACAGAAGACTGAAGATTACATTCACTCTGGTTCAGGGTGACATGCATGAGCTCTGGATTAAATGATGAATAGTTTTTAATAAGTAAGCATTTAATAAAGACTTGCACTGATCTGTCACACAGGTCTGCTGTCGTCCTCCATCGGAGAGTTTAATCAGGTGATTCATGAACACGTGAGTCTTCAGAAACTGGGTTTAAAATAACTCACAGCTGTACTGCATAGCAGTTTCCCTGAAACACAGTCAGAGTTTCATCTCTCGCTCAGCATTCTGATGATGATGATGATGATGATGAAGAAGAAGACTGTGACTGCAGTGATTTACTGTATTTTGATGTTGGATCTCCAGCTGCTGCTGTGTGTGAATGATCATATTTGTGTGTTATAACATTAAACAGATTGATTTGTGTTGAGTTATCGTCTCTGTGAACTGATTCTTATTCTTTATGACTGTAGATCAAACACGCTGGACGTCAGTGTAATCCAGAGGACAGAGACACAGAAACAACTGTAGTTTACGGCTGTGTTTCCTGAACTTGTGTCATGTGACTCTAGACTCGAGCATCTCTTCATCAACTCCACAACACAAACCAGTTCAGTTTAACTAATGTAATATAACATCATATACAGTATAATGAGACTAAATATGTACAGAATAGCATCATGGTGCATGATTTTTCCAGCACCACTAATATAATTAATCTATAAGCATGTTCAGAACCAAGAGAAATCATCTTCTTCCTTCTCATCATTTTCATGATTTTACCGAAAATCTGCCATAAATGAGTTAATTTTATTAAGTAAATTTGATCTTTTTTTCATTATGTTTATCATTGTTATATTTGATACTTGCATGTTTACAGCTGACATGCACAAACATGGATCATTTGAATATATCAATTTCTGATGTTGAGTTTTACATAGTTTGCAGTTTAATGGACAAACTACACAATGCTATTACGGACTGCGGTGTATCCTGATATTTCTGTCTGTGCATTAATATATAGCATGTCCTTGTCTTATGTTGAGCTCAAGGTTTGTGTAGTTAGTGTGATCTGTTCTTCTGCTGTTAGATGCTGTATCTGCACAGATCTGATACAGAGGAGCATATTTCTCCACTGATGGACATTCAGAAGTAGCTTTATATTCAGATAAATCATTGCAAGCAACATCCAATGAAGGCTCCTAAATTCAGCTGCCACTGAGATGCTAATGCTAACAATTAGCTTTATCCAAATATAACTAGCAGGTATTTTTGCTTCAGTTTAACATGAGATGTGTGCAGCAGTTAGTTACTAAACAGGAAGTTCAACCAGAGCCACAGGAAGAGCTGTGAGGCTTCAGCTAAACACAGACTACACTTCCCACAATGCAGCTCTTCTCCCAGGACTGATATGATGGAGAAAGTATGACTTCAATATACAATTCATATTCTGAATTATTTACAGTTTCTGTAAACAACTAAATTTCTGCAGTGATGCCATCTGACCCTTCACAGAGAGCTTGATTGACAGGTGATTTGACCAATAATAATACAGAATCAGTCATTTTGTCTGACAAGCAAATCAAACAAGAGAGCAGATTAAGTTTGGTGGACTTAAACCTGAAACTTTGTGTGTATTGACATCTTTCAGCTGTTGAAATGAAATACTCTTCGATGTTCATTAATGTTCATGTTGTGTTATAACTGAAAGCAGAAGAGAGGATCTTGAACTGAGGCTCTACAGTGATCTGTCACGACACATTAAAGAGCCACAGACTGGTATTTATTGATGACATTACTAATAAATGACAATATGAGAAAGTTTTGCTTCATATCAGAAGTAATTGTCTTGTCTGTGTGTGTGATGTCAGTTTGTCTGTGATGTATTTCTGACAGCGTGAGAACAAGAGTGTAGTGTGAGAGCAGCTCGTCAGACATAGCAACAGTAACTAAGAAGGGAGGGTCTTTGAGAAGTGTCAGTTACCACAGAAAATAACCATCTGCTACTTTTAGTCAGTGTATTTTTATTTTTTTTTATGTAATTTGTCACATGACAATATGAACACACAACATTATATATTCCTTAATGTATTTTAGGGACAAGAAAATTAATATAACAAAATACATTCAATAACCTGCATTTTAAAGACAAAAGTAGATGTCTTACTAGAACTCAAAATAAGATTTATAATGATTGAATGATGTTTAATGTTTTTTTTTTTTATCTTTTTTTTTCTTTTTTTTATATTGCAGTATTGCTCTGCAATAATTATATATATATAATATGAAAATATATTTATGTACATATGTTTTAAAATATATTTTTAGCAAATTATGATACATTTTTATATGCTGAAATATATAAAATGTATGTATTTTAAATGTATAAACTAAGAGTTTGAAGTATAAGCCTCTCAATGCAGTTTGGATTTTTCTTCTAAAACTTTTTCTTTTTTTTCAGTCTCCTGTGTGTAGCTTTATTACTTTCACATTAATGGCAATGAATAGGTTCTTGTCACTCATTTTAGAAGAAAATGTTAAAGGCACTCAGAGGCTTCGCATCTGAACCATTCAGATTTATTCTCAGAAATATACTATATGGTCAGTGCTGGTGTGTGACTATATATACTATACTATATATACACTATATTTTAGTTATTTTCATGGCACCTAGTTTTTTTCTGCAGCAGTTGACTTCTGCTACAAAAGGTATCCTAGATGCTTTATGTGAATATGAGTTACTCAGGGAGTAGTTGTGAATCAGGTGTTTATATGAGATGAGGACACGACTGAAACCAGCTCTTCCTCTGACTTTTTCATTCTACTTAACATTATTTTATCTGTTATACTGAGGAGACCTTTCTGAAGGATTTTGTTTTGTTTTGTTATAAGGTTTTGATTTAGATTTTGAAAAAAATATCTTGATGTTTAGATTTGATTTAGGTTTTATTTTGGTTGTATAAAATAAACGGGATTGCTCCCTTCATAAATCCGCTCTTATTTGTTTTTGTTACATGTTCTGTGTTCCTTGTCTTAAACTTTTATGTCGCTTCCTGTCTCCTGAGGGATTTGGAGTCAGTTTGTATTTTATAATGTTCAGCTTTTTAGCCTCCCACACACACACACACACACACACACACATATATATATATAACAAGCTGTGTGTGTGTGTGTGTGTGTGTGTGTGTGTGTGTGTGTGCGTCTATGTGTGTGTATGTGTACTGCAAAACATTTATACATTTAAACAGTGTGTATGTGTTTGTCTGTACTTTTACTCAAATATAGCTTTTAGGAACGATTTACACCTCTGCAAAACATTTATACATTTTCTACTAATATTTATTTATTTACTTATTTATTAAATTGTTTTTGCTATAAGTGTTTGTAGCCAGTAAAAGATCGGAGCTGTAACAGAAAGCACTTGAAGGTGGAGCAGAACAGAAACAGAGGAAACAGGCTGTGGTTTGTGAGTTCACAGATAGTTTCCTGGTCATTTTTCACACACAACACCCTCAACATCACATGAAGAGAGTAACACACTGTCCGTCAGCGCTAGTGTTTGATTCTCATCACCAGAGACATATAACTGTACTCTCCACTGAGAGAAGAGAGCAGGATTCACAGTATTACTGAGATCTGACTTCAAGAAGACATTTGAGAAACTTTTCTGAACTCAACCGAAGAAGAAATGAAGTTCACATTCATGATTTCTGCGTTTCTGCTGATGGGTAAGTGCTCAAAAATATCTCATTATTTTGTTTTATACATTTTACTGATATATTAAAAGTGTTTATTGTCTAATAGTTTGGTTTATTTTGGTGTGTGTGTTTGTGTGTGTGTGTGTGTGTGTGTGTGTGTGTGCGCGTGCGTGTGTGTGTGTGTGTGCAGTGAGCAGTTCAGTGCCTGTGGATATTACAGTGAAAGGAACAGAAGGAGAACAAGGGTTTCTGAATTGTCCTTATGCTGAAGGATATGAAAACTCCAACAAATACTTCTATAAAGGACCTTACAGAGAGAGGAATCTTCTCCTACAATCAGCTGGAGGACAGTCATCAGTGTCTGAAGGCAGATTCTCTCTGCGGGACGATCATCAGAAGAGATCATTTACACTGATCATCAGAAACCTGAGTCTGACAGATGCTGGACTGTACAGCTGTGGAGCTGGATGGGGCAGAGAATATAAAAACATCTATCTGAATGTGATCAGAGGTGAATAATGTTCATCACACAGCAGCCGTCTGTTCAATCCTCTGTGTTTCTGCTCTGTTCTGTAGTTATGGATTTGTAATGTATTTTTCATCTGAATGATGTGATCTTGTTTCTCAGCTCCACAGAAAACAAGACCTGACCAGATCTCAACCAGGACCCTTCACTCGCACACACACACCAGCACAGGTACACACACACACACACACACACACACACACACACACACACACACACACACACACACACCAGCACAGGTACACACACACACACACACACACACACACACACACCCCTCTCTGTCTGTCTGTCTGTCTGTCTCTCTCTCTCTCTCTCTCTCTCTCTCTCTCTCTCTCTCTCTCTCACCCTGCCTTCACCCTCAGGCATATATAAGGCCCCAATATACTTCAAATGAAATCATAGAACGAACTGATATGACGTTGTTTCGAATAAAATCAGATCAAAACAAAGTTTGTTTTTGCAGATCGAAACAGCTGCAAGAAGTCCTCGCTGCAGCCTGTAGCACGAGGACGTAACTGGATCAGATCCAACACGTACTGGACGTTGTCATGCACATGCGCAGTGGTGTGTTTTGGTGACCAAAGCAAACTTTCGAGCAGGGGGGCAGGGTTTCATATTTTTTGAAGCACCCCTGGGTGCCGCCATTGGCTAGCGGACCCCCACCGGCTGTTAGCATTCCATTGACTCCCATTCATTTTGCCGTTACTTTGACAGCGAACAACTTCTGAGGCGTTTCAAGACTCCATTTGTCAATTAATTATTTCTAAAGAAACACGAAAATGTATAAAAAGGCTCCATTACCTTGTATCTTACGTTATGGTCCCGTAGAAACAGTTTTTGTAAAAAAATAGGCTAACAATTGCGTCATAACAAGCGACTCTTAGAATACTTACCAAAATGTGCTCCTGTTCACGCTCGCCTTCTCTGGAAGATTCGGTGGGTGATTCAGATTTCTCTTCGCACAGCGGCTAGAAGACTTACAGGTTGCTCATGTGACATCTACGTCATCAAGCTCGGTTTGAGTCTGCGCAGTATGCCTGACCCCCAGGAAGTGCATGCTTCTAATTGAGTTAATTTTTCTCCTTTGAATCCAATGGGGTCGCTGTGTCCATTTCTTTTACTGTCTATGCTTTCGAGAAGGGTATATATGCAGCCTGGGGATCTCCAAAACGGGGTGGGAGCTCCAAAATAGGGCGTGGCTTCCTCCCATTGAGAGAACTCTGCCCCACAACTGATTCTGAAGTTTTTATTGGTTGTGTCAGTTAAAGTGTTTCTTAAAATATGCAACGAAAAAGCTAACCCCTAAACCTACCCCACACCTTATCTTAACCAGTGTAATTGACTGAATGGCAGGATTGGCCCTGCGTATTGTGGTAAATAAAGTTGCATTTCAGGAGATAAACAGTTAATAAGGTTATGCAATATGAGACTCACCGCACAATGGCACCTTTTAAGTTACACCGAGCATCACTACCCCCTCCTAGCCTATGGATTTTGTGTACCGGGAAGGCTCCGTTGCTTGGAATAAAACAATAGAGTCAAATATTTCCCCTCTGCTGGGACTATCCTGAGTGATTCCCCTTTACATCATGAAGCAGAGATTCAGACTTGTGTCCAAACACCACTGGCCATGAGCTTTGGCCTCTGCTCTCACTGAGATTGAGAATGTTTATTTATATAACATATTTTATTTTAGATGAACTAGAAACAATGTTTAAGTTATAAAGTTTTATTTTGAAAGGTAAGTCAGTAACAATTGGCTGAAGCCACAGCCGATGGTGAAAGTTCTGTGCGAAAGGAGACCCCGCCCCATTTTGGAGTTCACGCCCCATTGTTTGGCTCCTAAACACCTTTGAGCTTCTATTGGTCTGTGACGGTTACGCAATCAGTGGGAGTGTTCTGAAATTCCACCTTCTTTTGACATGCATTTTTTTCCCCCAGTTAGTATTAGTGATGGGATTTATGGCTCTTTGAGGGGATCCGGATCTTCACGATCCGTTCCTTTCAAAGAGCCGTTCAAAAGAACGGCTCTTTTGGCTCTTTTTAAATATTTAGTCAGTTTTAAGAAGCCAGCTTGGGGGCATCTCAGTTTATCCTGGAAATAATCACTGGGAGGAATGATGAGGTGAGATTTGTAGTCAAATAATTAAAACTCAGATATGACACACCAATACTTATGTTATTCATACAATACCTACTCACAAATAAACATCAAAAACAAAGCTGGCTGCAATTAATTTCTGTGCAAAACAGCTTTTACTACAAACACTTCCACACAAGAACATTGTTATCACATCACACAAGAACATTTTGATAGAAAACAAAAAAATATTTAAAGTAGATAAAATTAGAATAAATAAAATGGAAATGTCTACATACTACATACTATTACTACTGTAAACTTTGCAAATAGGACATCAGCCCCTTCAAGTCAATGAACAATAAGTGGGCTGCAATGAATGTCTGTGCAAAACAGCTTTTAGTGAAACATTTCTATACAAGAACAGCATCACAAAAGAACATTTTAATGTTTTTAAAAGAACAAGTTTTAAATGAACACAAAATTCAATGTAAATAAATACATAGCAGTTCCTTACTTTATGGCTTTTTCTGCCTCTCTTTTTTTGTCCTTGGGCAAATTTAATATCATCACGCTGGGTGCGCCCCTCCCCCTATAACTGTTCTGTCTCGCGGAGGAGCTTATTTGAGTGCATCTGTGTGAAACACGCATAGGGAAAATGAATGACAGAAAGAACGGCTCCCCTCCAGCGCGACTCGGCTCCCATCGTTCATGTTTATGAGCCGTTCAAAAGAATCGGTTCGTTCGCGAACGTCACAACTCTAGTTAGTATCTCATTCAACGGAGGTCACGAAAGAGATAACATCTATCACTTGCAACATAAATACATACAAACACACACACATATATCCGGTATATCCGCACCTGTACAATCGTTCGTGGAGAGACTTTAAAGATTCAGAGAAATTGCAATGAAGCTTGGTGTTGACCAGGGTGCGATTTGTGAAAAAAAAAAAAAAAACAGAGGGGGGAATGTTTTGAAACATTTTAATTAATAAAAATAAATCATGAGAACATGAACTAGATTACGTCATGCGCTAATTAGCATATTTATGATGCAAGTGATCCCTTTGCTCACATACTACAATTTAATTTAGCCTGTAAAGGCTTTCCAATGCCGTTGCCGTTGATGATAGGAGAAAGCAAGTTTGGTACGCGTACAAACAGAGTCCATGCAGAGGGTTATAGATGCATAAAAATGTCTAATTTATTCGTGAACTCATTATACATAATCTCAACTTCATGTGACCTCTCATTTTCTTCCAATGTACACACAAAGGCCATACCTAATGAACAGCATACAAATAAGAATCCACTTTCCAAGCTACTCTGTCGTGCGGTCAAAAACTGTTTGCCTCTCAACCACCAACGCGCTCCACATGTTGCTCAGGTGCTCTAATTAAACCTAGCCACAGCACCACCCAGTGGACAAAAACTTTACCATACCCAAAAATGGCTCCTACACACCGGCCCCTTAATTGATTATGACATTTTGACATAACAATTACAAATTCCTACAAAATGGAGCCATGCATACAAATTCAAACTTTGTACCAATGTCTTTAGAGGACAATAAAACACTCAAAATATTGAATGCCCTAATTTAATCTGCTTCTAATAAAAGGCAAAGCTTGCTAATTGGACGTTCTAAGATGTTACTTTTAGTTTGAACTTTTGCTGAACGTACCAAGCCCTTGTTGTCAGGGTAGGTCTCCACAACTCTTCCAAGTAGCCATGAACCCCGTGGTGCTGTAGCATCAGCAATAATCACAATGTCTCCTGGAGAAAAACTTCTTCGTTCTTTATTCCACTTTTGTCGCTTTTGCAACAAGGGTAAGTATTCCTGTACCCATCGTTTCCAAAAGAGATTGGAAATATATTGCACCTGTCTCCATCTCTTTTTGGCATACAGATCTGATCTTTCAAACAACCCAGGTGGTAACGCAGGATTTCCTCTCATAAGCAGGATGTGGTTTGGCGTAAGGGCTTCCAAATCACTAGGATCATTGGATAGTTTAGAGATCGGACGATCGTTCAAAATAGCTTCCACTTCACACAAGACAGTCTGCAGAGCTTCGTCATCCAATGTTTGTTGCCGAAGAACTGCACAAAGAATTTGTCTCACCATTCGAATTATGCGCTCCCATACTCCACCGAAATGAGAGCCTGTAGGAGGATTGAAACTCCATTGAACTCCCTTCTGCCTTAAGGCCCTTTGAACCTTTTCATTGTTTAATGCAGTGAGAGCCTCCTTTAACTCCCGCTCAGCTCCGATGAAATTTGTCCCATTATCAGACCTCATGTGAATGACCTGTCCACGACGACAGACAAATCTGCGTAAGGCATTAATGCACGAATCTGTATCTAGTGAGTATGCCATTTCCAAATGGACGGCTCTACTTGCCATACAAGTAAAAATCACTCCGTAGCGTTTCACTTTACTTCGTCCCCTTTTCACTTCAACGGGCCCGAAAAAATCCACTCCAACGTTAGTAAAAGGAGGCAGGTCAGGGATGATCCTTTCCACTGGAAGGTCTGCCATCTTCTGTTCACCCAACTTCCCTTTATAACGTCTACAGATGACACACTTGGAACTTATCTTTCTGGCAACGGAGTTGGCATTTGTAATCCAATACTTAAACCGGAGCTTGGAAAGCATCTGATTTCTGCCACTATGACCCAACTCTTCATGAATGTCTCGAAGTATGAGATGTGACACATGCTGATCTTTAGACAACAAGATGGGATGTTTTAGTTCAATTGGCATAGCTGACTTGCCAAGTCTTCCCCCCACTAGCAACAATCCATCACACAACACAGGATCCAGACTATAAACATTACTGTTTCTTTTAACACCAACATTTCTACCCTTGAGCTCAGCAATTTCCTCTTGGAATTGTTCCTGTTGACTGAAACGAATTATGCCATTCTCAGCCATAGAAAGATCCTCCACAGTCAAACTTTGTCTGTCCAGAGATGCTTTAAACTTCTGTAACCTTACATCCACAGCAACACTGTCAATCTGTTCCAAAGATAGCTCCTTTCGTTTACGTCTCAGCTCCATCAGAAGTTTCTGCAGTTTCAAATACCAAGCAACTGCAACTTTCAAAGGTTTCCATTCTGAGAAAAAATGAATAAGTTGACTTGTGGCATTCTGTCCATTCTGTAAAACCACAGCATTGACTTTCAACCTTTTAATCTCAGGGTCATCAGTCGATATCAGATCACTTGTTGGAAAGTATGTATCACTTGGCTTCCAGAGAAAACTGGGACCATCAATCCATCGGGTATTGCTCAGAAAATCTTTTGCTTTCAAACCACGAGATGCATCATCTGCTGGATTTTCTTTAGTGGGCACGTATCGCCACTGTTGAGGTTGTGTATTGTCTCTTATATAGGACACCCTATTAGCAACGAATGTATGAAACCGTTTGTCTTCATTCTTGATGTAATTAAGGACAGTCATGCTATCAGTCCAAAAGACAGAATCTTAGAATGAAAGTTGCAGCTCCCTCTTTAGCATGATGTCAACCTTAACAGCAAGTACAGCCGCTGTAAGTTCCAAACGAGGTATGGTCACTGGTTTCAGTGGTGTTACTCTAGCCTTGCCCAACAAGAAAGCCACGTGTACCTGGTTTACACTATTCTGGAATTTAATATATGAAACTGTGCCATATCCATCTTCGCAAGCATCAGCGAAGTGATGTAAACAAGCGTGGGAAGGCAATTCAAATTCCAAAGGTTTAAAACATCGGTTCACCTGGAATCCAGCTATTCCGTCCAATTCCAGAATCCAATTATTCCATTTCTTCTGGTGGATTGATGGTATAGTGTCATCCCAGCCCAAGTCCTGTCTACACAACTCCTGCAAAAGTACTTTAGCAGGCAGAAGAAGTGGTGCCAGAAAGCCCAAGGGATCATAGACTGAGCTTACCACCGATAAAATGCCTCTCCTAGTGCATGGTTGATTTTTTAATGAAGTCTTGAATTGAAAGGTATCGGTTTCCACACTCCACTGAAGACCTAAAGCTCTCTCAACAGGCAATTTATCTCGATCCAGATCTAGCTGCTGTATATCCTTAGCTCGGTGTTCCTCAGGAACTGACTGCAACACTTTGCGACTGTTGCTGATCCATTTTGTTAAACAGAAACCTCCCTTTTGACAGAGAGCAGTTAGATTTGGAACCATAGAGATGGCCACTTCCTCATAAGAGACACTCTTCAGACAGTCATCTACATAAAAGTTATTGTTGATAGTGTCAATTACCTCAGCTGGAAAGTCTGCTTGATTGTCCTTTGCATTCTGTCTCAAGGCATAACAAGCACAGCTTGGAGAAGACACCGCTCCAAAAAGATGAACTGTCATCCTAAATACAATGGGCTCTCTTGTCAAATTTCCATCAGGCCACCACAAGAACCGAAGAAAATCCACCTCTTCTTCAGCCACTTTAACTCGATAAAACATTGCTTCAATGTCAGCCATGAAGGCTACTGGCTCTTGCCTGAATCTCATCAGCACACCTACCAAAGAATTGGTAAGGTTAGGGCCTTGCAACAATTGACTATTAAGTGAGGTTCCTTTGTATGTTGCCCCACAGTCAAACACAACTCTCAGTGATCCCTTCTTGGGATGAAACACCCCATGATGAGGAATGTACCAAACTTTGCCATCCTCACGATCTAGTTGGTGAGATGGTACCTCCTCTGCATAACCTTTAAGGACAACATCAGCAAGAAAATGAGAGTACTTTTCATGAAACCCTTTGTTTCTTTCCAGTTTCCTTTTCAGGCCATTTAATCGTTGCCTAGCGACACAGAAGTTGTCAGGTAACGTGACATTACCAGTCTTGAATGGCAACTGTAGGCTATAATGTCCATCCTGGAGCATGACAGTGCGGTTCATTATGTCCACAAACCGAAGATCTTCCCTTGACATTTCTTCTTTATCAGCAGTCCTTTCGCTGAAATCATAATTGAACTGATTATTGAGCAACTCCTCCAATTTAACAACAGAAATTCTGTTAACAGTAACCGCAGAATGCCCAGCTTCATTCTTGTGGTCCCCATTTTCCTCCAAAGTCCCATTAACAACCCATCCCAGTAGGGTTTTAATGGCAAATGGCCCATTACCATGACTGTTTATAATTTCATATGGCTCAATCACATTAGCTGCATTAGTTCCAATCAATAAATCAACACCTGCTTGAATGTGTGGTATCTTAACCTTATTCAAGTATGACCATTTGGATAACTCCTCCTGAGTAATGATATTTCCAGAGTCAACAGGCATGTTCTGCTGCGTATATACAGCAGGAAGAGGGAAGAAATGGTTAGTATCTATTCCACTGATTTCCAGTCCATCAATAACATTACAGGAGACAGACTTTTCCTGACCCATGGTACTAAGAAGAATGTTGACCCTCTTTCCGTTCAACTTCAACACTTCCATTAGATGTTCTGAACAAAAAGTAGCGGAGCTTCCCGGGTCCAGAAAAGCATAGGTATGTATCACGTTGTTACCTTTTATAGCTTTCACCTGAACTGGTAAGATTGGCATTAAACTCCTCTCGTTACCGGCCCCTGTATGAACACAAGTTTTAGCAGACACTATGTTACACCTTTCCTCCAACTGTTTCCCAGTTACTTCCTTACGATATATATGCAGGATAGTTGGATGCACTTCTCCACAAACATCACAAATCAAACGATTGTCACATTCCTTACTCACATGTCCCGTCTTTAAACAACCAAAACAAATTCCCTTGGATTTCAAGAATTCAATCTTTTCTCGTTGAGTCTTCCTCTTCAAAGCAAAACATCTTTCCAATGGATGTTGATTTGAACAGAACAAACAGTTTCCATTAGACTTAGATAAAGAGCAGTGTCTTTGCTGTATTGACCCAGTGTCAGTCTTAGTTGGAATTGAAACAGCAACATCAGTGGCAAAACTATTCCCTCTAAAAGTCTTGCGCACTTGGGATTTGAATTTACCTGTGCCCTGTTTGTCCTGGATATCTCCAAACACAGGATCAGATGCCACCTTGACCTGTTTTTCAATAAACTCAACAATGTGAGAGAATTTTGCTCTGCTTTGACTGGACTCCATAATCTCACAAGCCTGAGCCCTCCACTGCTCTCTCAGCTTGTAAGGTAACTTTGTTACAACAATCTTCATGTTGCTAGGCATGTTAAGTTCTTGCATGTATGTAAGCTCATCCATAGTATTGCAACATGTACGCAAAAACAAAGCATAAGCCTGTAATCCTTGCACATCCTCTGCCCTTACAGTGGGCCAGCCCAAAGCTTTCTCAAGATAGGCAGTAGATACCTTGAATTCATTACCAAAATGTTATTTTAGTAATCTTTTGGCCAATACATAGCCTCTGTCTGGGTTCATATGCTGGCAACTACGGACCAGATCTTTAGGCTGCCCCCTTGTGAACTGCTCAAGAAAATACAAACGATCCTTTTCATTTTCAGTTTTCTCTTCAATGCCATGTTCAAACGCTCTCATAAATGCAATATACTGCAATGGGTCACCATCAAAAACTGGGATCTCTCTTTTTGGTAGAATACGAGGATTTCCTTGCTGTTGAATGAGATAAGATGTTAATTCTTCTTGTCTTTTTAAGACTTCAAGCAGTGGATCACCATGAGGAGGAAGAACATGTAACATTTGATCAACTCCCATATTGCTTTGTTGCACTTGAGCAGAATATTGGAAATCAGACTGTTGAGCAGTGTGGAATATTTGTTGATTTCTCCATCCTTTCCTTTGATTCTCTGTTATGACTTGAGATGCAGAGACATCAGCTGCTCCAGCTATATTTATTGGCATTGAACCCACTGGTACGTATTTATTTGCATTGGGATTAAGACCCTTTGGCCGAGAAGTTGTATTAATCTCACTTGATTTTGACCTTGAATTACGTGAACATTTGCTTTGATTATCAGACCTCTGCAACACAGCGATCTTTGCAGCTGAAGCTGCTATTTGAGCATCCAACTCCAATTGTTCCTTTTTCTGTCTCAAATCCTCCTCCTGAGCTTCAATTGCATGCTTGGCCTTCAATGCAGCAGCTTGTGCCATAAGTGCAGCCTTTTCTGCCTCTGCTTGAATGCATGTAGATGATATAGATGAACTGCGGTGTGAGCTGCGTTTACTACGTTTAGAGGTAGCATGAGACACGTTTGAGACACTATCTCCAGGACCAACATCACTACAAACTTCAGCCACTTTAGAGCTTTTCTGACCTTTTTCTGTATCTGATAACCATTTGTTCACCCGTTCAATTAACTCATTATTTGGTATCATTTTGGCTTTAAACCATATTTCATGTTTTTCAGCTTCATCAACAGGTAAGATAACCAACAGTGACTCATGTGCTTCTGTAGCCTCTGAACATAACCTCGTAAACTCTTCAAAAGGCAATCGTACCTCAGGTTCATATTCTTTGTTTTCATGGATTAACCTGTTAATTGACTCAATTAATTTCTGAGCCTTGTTTAACTTAGCCTTTCTTAATTTTTGCAAAGTGTCAAGTTTTTCCATTAAAGCCTTAGCTGTTAATTTAACAGGCCTTTTCTCTTTGTCAGACTCATTTTCAACATTAAGCATGTCTTGTTTTGACTCATTAAACCCCTTAACATTCATAGACGTTTCATTTTCCATTTTACAAACAATTGTGAACAAACATACAATTCAAATACACAAACAGTGTTCGTCAGGCTTTGGCAACCAATGCATTGGAATTACGCAAATGTGTGCACACAATTTCACATGGCCATGTTAATGCTGAAACAACGTACCTATGATCCAATGATCAGCCCTTTAACAGCCAGATGAGCGTGCAGCGTAAATCCAACGACGAAATCAGCAAGGGGAAAATATAATCCAAACGATATGTTAATCAGCCGATCCTCACATGTAGAAACATCCAAACAGCCTCCCTCTGTCCGTCGAAACAAACGTGTTGACTTTTACTCCAGACAATCTCCTGTTTCCAATGAAGCAGAGTTTTTGACTTTGTGTAAAGGCTTTCCAATGCCGTTGCCGTTGATGATAGGAGAAAGCAAGTTTGGTACGCGTACAAACAGAGTCCATGCAGAGGGTTATAGATGCATAAAAATGTCTAATTTATTCGTGAACTCATTATACATAATCTCAACTTCATGTGACCTCTCATTTTCTTCCAATGTACACACAAAGGCCATACCTAATGAACAGCATACAAATAAGAATCCACTTTCCAAGCTACTCTGTCGTGCGGTCAAAAACTGTTTGCCTCTCAACCACCAACGCGCTCCACATGTTGCTCAGGTGCTCTAATTAAACCTAGCCACAGCACCACCCAGTGGACAAAAACTTTACCATACCCAAAAATGGCTCCTACATAGCCGTTTAATTTAATTCTCAATAAAACTGTTTTTATTACTATATTTTAATGTTTCTGTTGTCAGACAACGGAATGAATATTATAATGACTGAAACACGGTCCATTAAGATTTTATAACCAGCTCTCAAACATTATCTGCACTAATTAAATCAAATACACATACAATAAAGTCAGTGGTTGTGCTGTGACTGATGTCAGCTATATGTCAGAGAGTCTCAGAGACTTAATAATAATTGCCCAAAAAGTTTTGTTACTAGTCGCTTTTATGGAAAAATAAATCGCTAAATCTATCGACAAAGTCGCCAAGTTAGCAACTCCATTGCCCAGTGGACCGGCTTCAACCGTCTCGTAAGTGTTGATAGGCTGTTACTCGTGAGGTGTAACCAATCAGATTGGGCGGCGGCCGTGGGCGGGACATTGAGCCAGTCTGCAGAGTGGTGAATACAGCGTCCCCCACGGCAAATCGCACCCAGGTGTTGACGACACGAAGTTAAAAAAGCAATGCAGAGAATCATCCAAGACAAATTTTCCAAAGCCATGAAAAGAATGAAAGGAAAGAGTAAAGATATAAGATAGCGAGTACCAAATACATGTGTTTGAAATAAATGTTACACCATACTGCTGCTGCTGTTCTTTCAATAAGCAATTTTAATACATTAAATGAAATGCCAAATGAACATACAATAATAAATCATGATACCACATAAAATATAAAAAGCTGTAACAATTTATCCAGTTTAATAAAATAAATGAACACTAATAAATAAAGTAACAAACCAACAATATATTAATGCTAAAGTTTTCAGACTATGAGACATTCATACTTCCCATAAATGAGTGATTGTGGTTCTTTTGTATTGTAGTATAAACATGATACTTGACTCTGAACTGCTGCTAATCATTATTTTTTTTGTTTATAATATTCTGACTATTGGTGCCCGACTCACAGCTAGATTGACTGCACTTCATCATTTCATCATTGATGTGTTTAGAGCGTCGCGAGTCATGTTTCAATACCGTCGCTCAGCTTTTTCAAACTTATTTTTTCCTCCCAAACGAGGAACAAAAATGAACTTAGTCTTAAATATACCGGGGCCTTCACACTCATGTTTTATCTTTATTTATTTTTATTTTTTGTAAAAAAATAATAATAATATATAAAAAAAAACACTGTTCCTAATTCGTAGTCACTATATTCACATAAATAATTTGTCATAATTTCAATCAAATAATCAATAGTTATTCTGATTCTCTTGAAAACAGAGGCATCAAAGCTTCTAAATACATTTAAAATATTTTAATAATTAAATAATCTGGACATAAGCACAGTTTTACATTAGATGGGTTTGTCATGATGTCTCAACATCTGCATTCATGCATCTGACAAACACATTTATACAAAAAAATGATTATTAATTGTGAGCAGAATGCTCATATTTCACTTTTTCTCTCTCTCTGTCAGTGACACCTCGAACAGGAAGTGAAACAACAAGAACAATGACAGGAAGTACTGCAGTTCAACACGATCAGCCAAACACTGAGCGCACAAACTACACTACCCATGATGCAACAGTCCCAGTACCAGTTTTATCATTTGGTATATTTTGGAGAAAAGCAATTGTTTTGAACATTTGTTGAGACACATTTTAGCTCATGCTGAACCTGATCAAAGTGAAGCACACATCAGACGTCATGTGGTTAGTCTGGTTTCACATCAGCCAAGAGTTTTCCTCAGAGGACTGAGGTTCACCAACGTGGTTTCACTTCGGTTACACAATATAACAGCAACACATTTCCAATATTTAACAATGTTGAATATTTCAATAATTAAAGTCATTTATGTAATTGATAAGATCATTATTATTTATTCAGCAGTATAATCAGAATCAGTTCTGTGTTGTTTTGTGTTTAATGTTGTGTTCAGGTCTGTCTTCTGTTGCTGGCGGTCTGGGTTCGGTTCTGCTGGTTCTGGTTCTGTGTTCTGGAATGTTCCTCGTTCTAAAAAAGAGGAAGAGGAAATCTGGGACAGGTAACAGTTTATTTATGATTATAAACTCATTTTTGAGTATGTTTGACTCATTCTTTTCTCTCTTTTCATGCATCTTTCAGCTTTATTTCAGCAAAATGTGCAGCACAATACAGAGGTGGGTGATCAGCTCTTTACCTGTAGAAGATCAGAAATACATGTTACATTATTGTTTATTGATGACCACTGAATGCTATCTTTATGAACTGGTAAATCATTTATGTTGTTTTTCAGGCTGAGCTTATGTATGAAGAGATTCCAAACAGTGATGTCATCACTGCAACGTCTTCATCCAATCAGACGCCTGCATCACACCTCAACACCCGCCCACCTGACTCTGCTGTTTATGCCACAGTAACCAAACAGCAGCCTGATTCAAACCCCAGTCACATCCACTCGACCAATCAGGTGACAGATACAGACTGTGATTATTATGCTAATATGAAGCCGCCTGATCCAACAACAGACAACAGAACAGATCTGATCTACTCAACAGTGACACGTCCACAAAACATCAAGACCAACGACGGCCCGATATACTCAGTGATCAAACATAAATAATAAAAGACTGTAAAACTTCTTCATCAGACATCTGCACTGATGTGAAAAAAAAAAAAATATATATATATATATATATATATATATATATATATATCTAGACAGTTTAATTTATTAATGTCTGAGTTTGTATTAGTATTTTATAAACTGTATAATGTTACTAACAAGAAAAGTTATTAAAAATAAAAAGGTGTGATTCTTTGTAAAGGGTACACCCCATCAACAGTTCAATAAGTCCAATAAAAATGTAAATGAGTATTTTGTTCACCCCAAGCGTGAAGGTCAGAGATCTGAGCTACATCTCTACAGGTGATGTGTGATAATACACAGCTCCACACACACCTGGGACTCTTATTATGTAAGAAATGATCAACGACCAGATGATGTACATTTGACTGAAATCAGCTGCAAACTTGTGGTGAAAAATGAACAAATCTATTGAAGGTTAACTTAACCTGAGTTACAGAACCTACAATCTTGATTTTGATCAAAATAACATGTATTTACTCCGTGCTGTTTAGATCTGTGTCATTGTGAAGATGTGTAAAGCTGGATGAGGTTAGAGAGACAGAAAGGGGAAGGAAACGTGATGCCAGATTTCTTTAATCAGTACAGAGGAGAAAGACTGTAAAGTTTGTCATAGAATTTGGTCTCATGTACAGTTTAACATTTTTATTTGTATTATTATTATTATTATTATTACTGCATGATGATTGACTCGTGTGGATTATATCTGTAAATTATTATTCTGGTCTTATAATGTGTCTTTGTCAGATATATCTCTGTATGATGATGTTTCTGTTTTCAGCTGTTGTAGTTTCTTAAATAGTAGTCACAGGACACAGAGGAGAGCAGCTTGACATCAGATGCAGCTATGAATCTGGATATGAATCAAAATCAAATTATTTTTGTAAAGGCAATGGAAATAAAAACATTGTGGTTATATCAGTATCTCTAGATGAAGACGAGAGATTCTCTCTGACTGATGTTTTCTCCGTCAGCATCACTGACCTGAGAACAGAGGACACAGGACGATACTGGTGTGGAGTGAAGAGGACTTCACCGTTTATAGATGTCTATTCAGAAATATTGTTGCTGGTTACTGAGTTAGTCATTAATTGTATCTGAAAGTGTGTGTGAGTGATCAAGTCAGTAAATCTTGTTAGTCGACTCATATACTGTTGAGCTGATTGTCTGCTAGACTTGAGTGTCTTCAGTATCAAATACATCATTAAACCAGAGATTACATGAAATATTATATGTATTTAACGGTGATCTTTCCTGACACTGACCACTAAAGATCCAACAGTCAGCTCTTTTATAAACACAGCGTCATATTTCAGCACAACAGAGACATTTAATATTCTGTTATTTAATTACTTATAATGTACTTTTACACTGCTTTGGGTAAGAAAGTGTCTTCAATAGAAAATACAACTTCTGTTCATATTCACAAGATAAGATGAGTAGTTTTTGTGTTCATGGTGTTAGTATCATCACAATGCTCTTACTGAGCAGCACATTCAGAGTTAATAGTTTTCTCTGTCATTGGTGACTCATCAAAAAGAGAGAGAAACTACCAGAACAGGAAGTACTTCTGTTCATCTCAATCAGTGAAACACTAGAGAGCACACAAACTACACTACCCATGATGCAACAGTGTCCTGAATGAGATATTTTAACTCTTGTGATGCACACATCAGACGTCATGTGGTTAATCTGGTTTCACATCAGCTGTAGACAGAAGTGTTTTCCTCTGAACTATTGAGGTTCACTTCAGTTACACAATATAACAGGTTAATTTAATGAAACTGAGAGCAGTTACAGAAGCTCAAATCTTGAGTACTGTGCTGTTTAGGTCTGTATAATAAATGGACAGAAGGTCAGTGTCATTGTGGAGATGTAAACCTGGATGAGGTTAGAGAGACAGAAAGAGGAAGGAAGTACAATTCTGCATCTTCTCACTCAGTACGGAAGAGAAAGACTAACATTAGTCACAGAATTTAGTCTCATATTTCAGTAAAATGTTCAGCATGTGTGTCGTTCTGCTCGTCTTTTCCAGCATCTCTACAGGTGAGTTCAAGACTCTGAGGTCTTTTGTACAGAATTTGAAATGTTCATCTTTTTGTCACTGCATGATGATTTGATGGTTAATATTTGTACATTATTATTCAGTTCTGATATCTCTTGCTCACACATAACAGCTCTATATAATAATATTTCTGTTTCAGCTGTTGTTGGTGCACCAGAAACAGTCAGAGGACACAGAGGAGAGAGAGTAGATATCAGATGCAGATATGAATCTGGATATGAATCGAATTCAAAGTATTTATGTAAAGGCAAGTGCATCTTTGTATCAAGAAACATCATTGTTAGATCAGGATCTCCAGCTGAAGACGAGAGATTCTCTCTGACCGATGACACGACGGCCAGCGTTTTCACCGTCAGCATCACTGACCTGAGAACAGAGGATGAGGGACAATACTGGTGTGGTGTGGAGAGGACTTTAAATACTGATGTCTATTCAGAGATTATGTTGCTGGTTAAAGAGGGTACGTTATCCATTTTATTCAATGGTGTAGAAAGTGTGAGTGAGTGATCAAGTCAGTAAATCTTGTTAGTCGACTCATACAGTATACTGTAGAGCTGACTTGAGTGTGTTCAGTGTAAAATACATCTATCCAGAGATTACATGAAAGATTATGTGTATTTGATATCAAAATCAGTGTGAATTCATCTGAATCAGTATCATTAATGATCTTTCCTCTTCAGATAAGGAGACTGCAGAGGTTTCAACTATCAGCTCTTTTATAAACACAGCGTCATATTTCAGCACAACAGAGATATATTCACGATCCAGCAGCATCACAATCACAGAAAGAAAAGAAACAATCACAGATCAGCACACATCAGGAGGTCGGTTAATCTGTCTGTCACTGCATATGACTGTTTCTTGACTGTTTAAATAGTGTGATTATAAATATACAGTACTTGAATACATCTATTAGATGTCTATTTTGAGATTAGATGTGTTTAATGTCTTTCTGTACATGCAGGGTCTGAAATCTACATCTGTGTTGAAGAATGATGGTTCAGTCTCCAGATATTTGCTTCCTTGGTGTTATAGTGTACTTTAAGTTACTTTGGATAATTTTTTTTTTGTCTTTATTAGAAAACATAACTTGAAAATACAACTTCCATTCATATTCACAATATGATCTGAATATGTCTGTGCATGTTTTTTTTTTTTTCTCTCTGTCACTGGGAGAAAGAAACAACCAGAACAGAAAGTACTGCTGTTCAACTCGATCAGTCAAACACTAGTAAGCACACAGACTACACTACCCATGATGCAACAGTGTCTTCAATGATAACATGCAATAAGATATTTTAACTCTTGTGACTCATGATGAACCTCAGTGATGCTCACATCAGACGTCATGTGGTTAATCTGGTTTCACGTCAGCTGTAGACAGAAGTGTTTTCCTCTGAACTATTGAGGTTCACCATCACGGTTTCACTTCGGTTACACAATATAACAGAAACACATTTCAAATACTGCACTCTTAATAGCACAATAACCAATATGATTTATATTATTCATTGTTCATTTGACAGTTGTTCTTTTATTGTTGTGCTAAGGTCTGTCTTCTGTTGCTGGCGGTCTGGGTTCGGTTCTGCTGGTTCTGGTTCTGTGTTCTGCAATGTTCCTCGTCCTCAAAAAGAGAAAGAGGAAATCTAGGACAGGTAACAGTTTATTTGTGATTATAAAGTGTTTTGTGAGTGTCTGTGTTGATTTGACTTTGTCTTTTCTCTCTTTTCATAGTCCCTTCAGCTTTATTTCAGCAAAATGTGCAGCACAATACGGAGGTGGGTGATCAAATCTTTACCTGTAGAAGATCAGAAATGATTATCAGTATTATCTATGAACCAGTAAATTATTGATGTATATATTGTTTTTCAGAGTGTCCACATGTATGAGATTGTAAACAGTGACCCTGGACCATCTGATGTCATCACTGCAACATCTCCATCCAATCAGACGCCTGCATCACACCTCAACACCCGCCCTCAAGACTCTGCTGTTTATGCCACAGTAACCAATCAGCAGCCTGATTCAAACCCCAGTCACATCCACTCGACCAATCAGGTGACGGATACAGACTGTGATTATTATGCTAATATGAAGCCGCCTGATCCAACAACAGAAAACAGAACAGAACTGATCTACTCAACAGTGACACGTCCACAAAACATCAAGACCAACGACGGCCCGATATACTCAATGATCAAACATAAATAATAAAAAAAGAATTCCAAAGCTTCTTCATCAACATCTGCACTGATGCTCAAAGTGAAAAGAAAAAAATGGTGCATGCTACATATTTTTTATGAATCAATATGTTGATAGATTTTTTTGAGTTTTTATCAGTATTTTCAAAATAGTGTAGTTTTACTAACAAGAAAAGTGAACTTAAGATTATTTTTAAATGTTCTAGACACTGTTCTCATGTGTATTGTACAGGTCTGTATTAAGCACTGTTCACTTGTGCTCAGATCAATGAAAACATCTTAACAGCGAGTGTGAACAGGGTCTGAAATCAGCTCCAAACTAACAGCCCTGCTGAAATAAACAACAGAAACCATCACAGAAAACCTAATGGCTTACTCTACAAATACCTTTACAAACATTACAAACCATCAACTATTAACCATTAAAACCATTACAAAATGTGTTTCAGGAGATGTTCTACTAGGATGTAATGATTTCAACAAGCCACTAATAAAAGTTGACAAATTACCTGTAGAGACCCACAGAGACCATTACAGTGTCCATTACACCCAATACAAGTCCCATTATAACCAGTAATACCATTTATGTATTTTTTTTATTTTTTTCAAGCAGGGGGTGATCTCATGAAAATTGTACTATAACTACTGAATGTTAATTTAATGAAACTGAGAGCAGTTAGAGAAGCTAAAAGCTTGAATTTGATCAAATGTACACTCATGAATGCAAGTTATGTGCTGTTTAGGTCTGTATAATGAATGGACAGATGGCATTGTTTAGATCGGTGTCATTGTGAAGATGTGTAAAGCTGGATGAGGTTAAAAAGACAGAAAGGGGAAGGAAATATGATGCCATATTTCTTCGCTCAGAACGGAAGAGAAAGACTGTAACATTAGTCACATAATTTGGTTTCATATTTCAGTAAAATGTTCAGCATGTGTGTCGTTCTGCTCGTCTTTTCCAGCATCTCTACAGGTGAGTTCAAGACTCTGAGGTCTTTTGTTCAGAGTTTGTACATTATTATTCAGTTCTGATATCTCTTGCTCACACATAACAGCTCTATATAATAATATTTCTGTTTCAGCTGTTGTTGGTGCTCCAGAAACAGTCACAGGACACAGAGGAGAGAGAGTAGATATCAGATGCAGATATGAATCTGGATATAAATCGAATTCAAAGTATTTATGTAAAGGAGAGTGTATCTATGGATTTAGAAACATTGTGGTTAAATCAGGATCTCCAGCTGAAGACGAGAGATTCTCTCTGACTGATGACAAGAGGACCAGAGTTTTCACCGTCAGCATCACTGACCTGAGAACAGAGGATACAGGACGATACTGGTGTGGAGTGGAGAGGATTTTATCTGATGTCTATTCAGAGATTAAGTTGCTGGTTAAAGAGGGTAAGTGTTTCTTTTTTTATTAGCTGTTCTTCAAATTAACTGCATGGAAATAAGACGAGAGCAATCATTTAGTCTTTGTCTTGTAAACTGCCTGCTTCGATTTAAATGTGTTGATTAGAAAATACAGCAGTAAGCCACTAGTGTGCATTATAGTGATCTTACCACAGTTAACCCACAGTACTAAAAACAGATTAAATGGATAACAATATGATAAGATAATATGACCACTGAGGTTTCAACCATCAGCAACATGTTACAAACACATTGAAATATTTCAATACAACAGATCAGATTCAACAAACCACCAGCATCACAACCACAGAAAGAAAAACCACTATCACAGATCAGGACAGCTCCTCAACGGGTCAGTTTATCTGTTCATCAGTTTATCAATGTGATAATCTATAAGTAAGTTTAAAGTATGTTAAATGTGTGTGACAGGTGATGTCTGGAGCACAGAGTCTGTCATCTACGTCTCTGTGGGGTTAGTCCTCGTGATGATCATCTTCCTCGCTGCGCTGACGGTGTTGTGTAGGAAGAGAAGGAAGAAATCACCAAGAGTTACACAATCTGGGCTTTCACCACAAGGTCAAGAACCTAGACACACACACACACACACACACACACACACACACAGGTTTACTAAATGGGGACTTTCCAAAGATGTAATAGTTTTTATACAGAATGTAAAATCTATCAAACTACACAAATCCTACACCTAACCCTACCCCTTACAGGAATCTTTCTGCATTTTTATAATTTTTACAGTTTTTCTCGATTTCTAACAGACTATAACTGATTCATTTGGCCCAATTTTCCAAACCATTCATACAGTTCTCAAACCATTCAGGAAACACAAACACACAATATAATTAACTCAAGCATCAAAAAAATTAACTCAAATAGCACACATTTATCCATGTGTGAACATTCAGTAGCGAAACTTATGACACACATGTCAGAATCTCAGGTTGATTTGAACAAGAGCAGAAGTGATTATGTGATTTGGAAAATGAATCCTGGTAGTGGGAGGCAAACAGAAATTGGAGGTGAAAATAACAATTACATTTCATTTGTTCCTGATGAAATACAAAGCACTGTAGGTGACCATGTTCTTTTGTATGGACTGACCATGAAGAAAGTTGGCCTACAGGACCATCTACAGTGTTTCAATACTTCTTACACAAACAGTATAATTACAATACACAGCAGCAGTACTTCAGATGACAGAATGTTCATTATTCTATAATACTGTAGCACATGCTGTCCACCCACAAACTCATTACTGTTGAGCTGATTTGTAGTTTAGTAGTCCTTGCATGTGCTCTTGATCTCACTAGTGTTCTCTAGGCAGAAATAGTCTGTGTATTTGACAGTTTTGTGTATCATCTGAAGTCAATGTTTGAGTCTGACAAAAGAGATCATGTTTTTGACTAAACTACAGTATACAGAACACAATTATAAATGCAACACTTTTGTTTTTGCTTTTATTTTTTTTATAAGCAATAGATCCATATGGAAAACATATCCTATGGAAAATCACCATTTAGAGCTACTGCACCTGAACATGTCTCTCTGTGTGTGTCTGTGGGCTTATGGTATAAGCAGGCATACTGTATGTTATAGACAATGAACACATGTGTGTTTTATTGATGGCATTTTGAATGCACAGAGATACAGTACCATGACGAGATCCTGGGGCCCAGTGTTATGTCATTCATCCACGACCATCACCTCATGTTGCAGCATGACAATGCACAGCCCCATGTTGCAAGGATCTGTACACAATTCCTGGAAGCTGAAAGCATTCCAGTTCTTGCATGGCCACCATGACACCCATTGAGCATGTTTGGGATGCTCTGGATCACACCTGTGCAATAATCATGCTGTCTAATCAGCATCTTGATATGCCACACATGTTAGGTGGATGGATTATCTCAGCAAAGGACAATTGCACACGAAAACAGATTTAGACAGATTTGTGAACAATATTTACATAGAAAAAGTCTCAGATCTTTGAGTTCAGCTTATGAAAAATGGGGGCTGTGTTGTGTTTATAATTTTGTTAAGTGTATTTGATTTGGACCTGAAAGTTTAAAGTTTGTTGTGTAGTTTTGAGATTGTGTTTATAGTTGTGAGAATATGATGACTTATTTCATGAAGTGTTTGTTAGCAATCGAGAAAAACTGTTTTTGGTTACAAATTTGTCCCCAAAATATGCTTAAGTAGGTACACATAACACATACAGAGAAAGAGAGACACATTCACATGCATAAGCTCTCTAAATGGTGATTTTCCATAGGTTTCTATTGCTTTTAATATTTAGCTATAACATAACATGTATTTGAATTTGAATTTATTTTTATTTGATCAGGGACAATGCACAGAAAAAACATTAGTCTAAAAAAGAAAAGATGTCATGTGCCAGGTTATAGCAAAAAATGCTAATTTCCACCCGCAGTCCCTGGACAGGTAGATGTTATAGGCCCTACGTACAAAAGTTGATAAAACATATACAGAACAATACATAAAATCATTACTTTACTCACATCATAAAAACACACTCCACTGCAGGAATCTATCACTCACTCACTCACTCACTCACTCACTCACTCACTCACTCACTCACTCACTCACTCAGAGTTTACATCGTTCATATCACAGTCAATTCAGTGCGTACAGGTTTGCTTTAATAATAACCACTGTTTGGACAGGCGTGTAAATGTACTATACTTTGTGCATGAGATAATTTCATTTGGAAGAATATTCCAAAGGTTCGCTGCTTTATAAAAGAATGATTGTTGACCATATGTGGTTCTACGTTTTGGAACGCTGCACTCTCCTCTGACTGTCGACCGTGTGGCTCTAGAAATTCTCTCCGAATTTAATGTGACAAATTTTCTCAAGGGCGGAGCAGCGATGCTGTGGATAATTTTAAATAAAGCAGAAATTTGATTATATTTAATGAGGTTTTCAAAACTCAAAATTTTATATTTACTTTGTACTTTACAGTGATGGTACTGGCGAGGCTTTTTATCGTGGATTTTTATGGCTCTTTTATATAATGATTCAAGTAATTTTAACGATGTTTTACACGCCTGAGACCAACTAGACATGCAATACAGAAGATGTGGGACAATCATAGTGTTGAGGTATATATTTGAGGCTTCCGTAGTTAATGAATTTCTAATATGTTTATAATTCATCAAATTAAATTTCAATTTATTACTAAGATTTTTTATGTGACTTTTAAAACCAAGGTTCGAATCGAGTATTAGACCTAAATATTTTGTTTCATTTACATTTTTAATTGTTTGTCCATTTACTTGAATTTCTTGAGTTACTTGTAATTTACGTTTATTTGAAAAAAACATTGAGACCGTTTTATCAACGTTTAAGGTCAGACAAGACGTATGTAACCATTGTGCAACTTTTTGCATCTCTTTTGATAATTTGTCAGCAACCTCCAGCTCATTTTCCCCAGAAGTGAAGATAACCGTATCATCAGCGTACATGATTATATCAACGTCCGAACACACTGTAGGGAGGTCATTTATATAGATGCTAAAAAGCAAGGGTCCCAAAATAGACCCTTGCGGCACTCCCATCGAAGTGGCTCTGAACACAGATTGGATGTTATTCACTTGCACACACTGATGTCGATCGCTCAAATAAGATCTTATCCAATTTTGGGTGTGCTCAGAGAGACTGTATTGATTTAATTTACTGTAAAGTATCTGGTGATTGACAGTATCAAAAGCTTTACGCAGATCAAGGAAGACTGCTCCCACCACCCTTCCCTGATCCACATATGCCCTGATAGTTTCCAGGAAGTAACAACAGGCAGAGTCTGTTGAATATTTCCGTCTGAAACCAAATTGCATTGGATTTAAAAGAGCTTGTGATTCAAAGTGGGTGGTAAGTTGCTCTGCCACTGTCTTCTCGAGCACTTTTGACGCAGCTGGGAGGATACTTATTGGACGATAATTGTTCATGTCTTGTTTGTTCCCAGACTTAAATATCGGAGTGACAATCGCAGGTTTTAAGGCTGCTGGAAAAATACCCTCACTAATCGATTGATTGATCATTATTGTTAACGGATCAGAGAAGATGCTCTTATATTGTTTAAGAAAAGAAGTATCAAGTTCATAAATATCTTTTGCTTTGCTGTTGTTTAGCACAGTAATAATTTTTTCAACTTTAGTTTTAGTTATTGAGCTAAGATTAAAACCAGATTTGTCACTGATTGTGAGAGGGGGGTGAGCAATGTGAAAATTCTGAGCCATTTTTTGGGCATTGTTTAAAAAATAATCATTAAAATTTGTTGCTATTGCAAAAGAGTCATCAATAATTTTTCCCTCTATATTTAGATAAATATTCTCACATTTTGACTTTTCCTTTCCAATCAGTTTATCAATAGTTTTCCATATTAATCTACTATTACCTTGTGCATTTCTAATGATTTCAAGAAAAAAACTGGCTTTGGCCTTTCTAAGCTCAGCTGTAACTTTATTTCTTTGACTTGTAAAGGCGAATCGATCCGTTGTTAGTCCTGATTTGAGACATTTTTTTAGCGCCATATCTCGCTTTTTCATCATATCCTCAATAATTTTGTTGAACCATGGCAAATTTCGTTTTGCACGTCGCTTTCTTTGATTCTTTTTTGTATATTTGATTAAAATGTCATTTACAGCCAACATAAGATCATGACAGCCCTGTTCACAAGATTTTTTCTCCAGGATGTCTGCCCACTTTGTTTGTATTAAATCTTTTTCCACCAGTTGTAAATCTTTCTTTGGAATGAATGTGATATACATTTTACTATTAGTATGATTTTCATTCTTGCACCTTGTTTTTATCAATTTTCTAGGTACTAGAGTTAAATTGTGATCAGACATGCCTGTAATTAAATTATAAGTTTTAATTATTCTCTCAGGTTTATTTGTCAATATTAAATCTATTAAAGTTTGAGAGGATCTTGTTATACGAGTTGGTTTACTTAATAGTTGTGTCATTTGAAAAGGTTTTGTTATTTCTTTAAGTTTGTTTCTACATGATTTCTCAAACCAATTTAAATTGAGGTCACCCAGAAGAATGACTTCTTTTCCATCACACTGTTTAAGTAAATTACCAAGAGAAATAAAGAAATCATTAGTAGCTTTAGGAGGTCGATAAATTGCTAATACACAGAAAGTCATTTGAGGAGATAAAGTAATAGTAGTCCCCACACACTCCAGGTTACAGTCACTGATATCCAGTTGTTTACTTTGGATGTGATTTCTTACATATATCAGCACACCGCCTCCTTTACCTTTGTTTCTGTCGCGTCTATACAAGGTGTATCCTGACACTTTCACTATAGAAGAGGGAGTATTAGGAGTTAACCAAGTTTCCGTTAAGCACAGATAATCCAGATTTGAATCTGTCAACAAATGTTGAATTTGCTCAGAAAACATTCTGCATTTTTATAGTTTAAAAACCTGTTTTATTTAATTTATTTTATACTAAAAAAATTAAAAATGTATATTAAAAAAAAAATATTTTTTATTTTATTTTTATTTATTTTTTTGAAAAACGAAACGTAAACCTAAATATAACCATTAGCAGAGAGTATTCACCAGGGCATTACAGTTGTCCCAAAATAGAAAATTTTGTAAAGTTTATTTCACTTCCGGGCAAAAAGCCCCAAAATTTGATTAAGCACACATATATTTCTTCAGAAAAAGAAATATATTTGTTTGAATGTAACATTAATTATCCTCATGTTTTGACAGTCTCCATTGTGCTTCTTCCCTTACGAAAGGAAAACATATTTACCAATATATGTCTTAAAATATATTGTGATATATTGTAATATATTATTTTCCCTTTTTATTTTCTAATATTTTATATATTTGAATACATTTAATAATATATTGATTATTCATATATTGTATAATATATTGCAAAATATACAAATGATTGCCGCTTTCAATATACTGCAATATATTTTTGTTTCATAAGGGTTTCTTTGAATGAACACACTGCAGAGGTTAGTGATAATGTTGATGATGATTGATATTTATGAACTGCTAAAAACAAGAAGATTTGGAAGATAACGAGTTATTTTGCAGGAGATTGACTGCAACAACCCCAAACATGAGGATATCAACAAGCTGAAGGGCAAGAACAAAGACATCCACACTATCTACACTGCAATAGATAGACCAGAAGAATCATCAATCTACACAACAGCAGGTAAATCAGACGATTCAATGATCTACACAACAGCAGATAAACCAGAAGATTCAATGATCTACTCAACAGCAGATAAACCAGACGATTCAGTGATCTACTCAACAGCAGATAAACCAGACGATTCAGTGATCTACTCAACAGCAGATAAACCAGACGATTCAATGATCTACTCAACAGCAGATAAACCAGAAGATTCAATGATCTACTCAACAGCAGATAAACCAGACGATTCAATGATCTACTCAACAGCAGATAAACCAGACGATTCAGTGATCTACTCAACAGCAGATAAACCAGATGATTCAATGATCTACTCAACAGCAGATAAACCAGAAGATTCAGTGATCTACTCAACAGCAGATAAACCAGACGATTCAGTGATCTACTCAACAGCAGATAAACCAGAAGAATCATCAATCTACTCAACAGCAGATAAACCAGAAGATTCAGTGATCTACTCAACAGCAGATAAACCAGACGATTCAATGATCTACTCAACAGCTGAATGTCCAGAAGATTCAGTGATCTACTCAACAGCAGATAAACCAGACGATTCAATAATCTACTCAACAGCAGATAAACCAGAAGATTCAATGATCTACTCAACAGCAGATACACCAGACGATTCAATGATCTACTCAACAGCAGATAAACCAGACGATTCAGTGATCTACTCAACAGCAGATAAACCAGACGATTCAATGATCTACACAACAGCAGATAAACCAGACGATTCAATGATCTACACAACAGCAGATAAACCAGAAGATTCAATGATCTACTCAACAGCAGATAAACCAGAAGATTCAATGATCTACTCAACAGCAGATAAACCAGACGATTCAGTGATCTACTCAACAGCAGATAAACCAGACGATTCAATGATCTACTCAACAGCAGATAAACCAGACGATTCAATGATCTACACAACAGCAGATAAACCAGAAGATTCAATGATCTACTCAACAGCAGATAAACCAGACGATTCAGTGATCTACTCAACAGCAGATAAACCAGACGATTCAGTGATCTACTCAACAGCAGATAAACCAGACGATTCAATGATATACTCAACAGCAGATAAACCAGACGATTCAATGATCTACTCAACAGCAGATAAACCAGACGATTCAATGATCTACTCAACAGCAGATAAACCAGAAGATTCAATGATCTACTCAACAGCAGATAAACCAGAAGATTCAATGATCTACTCAACAGCAGATAAACCAGACGATTCAATGATCTACTCAACAGCAGATAAACCAGACGATTCAGTGATCTACTCAACAGCAGATAAACCAGATGATTCAATGATCTACTCAACAGCAGATAAACCAGACGATTCAGTGATCTACTCAACAGCAGATAAACCAGACGATTCAGTGATCTACTCAACAGCAGATAAACCAGAAGATTCAGTGATCTACTCAACAGCAGATAAACCAGAGGATTCAATGATCTACTCAACAGCAGATAAACCAGACGATTCAGTGATCTACTCAACAGCAGATAAACCAGAAGATTCAATGATCTACTCAACAGCAGATAAACCAGAAGAATCATCAATCTACTCAACAGCAGATAAACCAGAAGATTCAGTGATCTACTCAACAGCAGATAAACCAGACGATTCAATGATCTACTCAACAGCAGATAAACCAGAAGATTCAGTGATCTACTCAACAGCAGATAAACCAGACGATTCAGTGATCTACTCAACAGCAGATAAACAAGACGATTCAATGATCTACTTAACAGCAGATAAACCAGAAGATTCAGTGATCTACTCAACAGCAGATAAACCAGACGATTCAGTGATCTACTCAACAGCTGAATGTCCAGATGATTCAACCTCACATTTTTACTGACTGTGTCTCATAGCAGCTTCATGGACAGGAAACTCATCCTGCAATGCATCAGAGATGGATCTACTGTATTATAAAAAAAAAAAAAAAAAAAAAAAAAAGATTTTAATAAGACATTTTGCATAAATAAGGATTTAAATGACCCAATGAAATCCTTTGTTTTTCCCAGGTTGAATTTTTCTGGATTCAATTTTTTTTCTCATTAAAAAATTTCCAAGATACCATTTTAATGGTTACATTTAATTGAATCAAAAAGCATGACTAATTAATTGAAATCATGAAACATACAATATTCAACATCAATCTATTAAAGCTTTAACAAAAAACAATTGTTAAGACCCTATGAAACATTATTTTCTCCTATTTACTGTTGAATGTTTTCATTAAATATGAATAATATAAACAATCAAAAAGCATCTCTAATAAACTGATTTTACATTAAATAATTTTATACAAATATTATTTCATATATTAATATATACACTGTAAAACCCGATAAGTAAACTTTACTCAAACCGTTTTCAGTAAACAGTTTGTCTTGATTTAAACCATGTAAGTTTTAAAACTTTGCATTTAAGTAATTAATTGATTAACTAAGTGCTGATTGAGAATTAGTGATGAACAGCTGCTGTTAACAAACAGAATCACTGAAGAAAAGAGAAACACAAGAACTACTACAACTGACTTCAGACACAGACTTAGATGAAATCAACTGATATAAAATACATGAAATCTCTCAAGATCTAAAACAGTGAAAAGTGTACAAGTGATAAGACATTAATAATCAGAATATTAACCTCTACAATGGTGCCCATTAAAAAAAAATGCTGCAGAGCATGCTGGGAGCCATGGATGAGTTCTGTACTTAAATAGTACCCGGAATGCATTGCAGCATGTTTTTTTTTCGTCACCATTGTAGAGGTTAATATTCTGATTATTAATGTCTGTGTTTGACCAACTGGCATAGAAGAAAAATGTATGTGTACAAAATGTTTAGAAAGTCATTTTTATATTAACTGATTATCACAGAATCACTGGCTCTTAGTGTCATTTTTACTAGGTCCACTTATACAAATTACACAACATCTATTTCACTAGAGAATAGATTTTGTACAGATCAATAATTGTGAATAATAATGAATAATTATCATCACCAATATAAAGTATAACAACCTACACCTAGGTACAGGTTAACACCTCATGGCATTTCTTCTGGGTTTTTGAGTTACAACAAATGTGTTTCAGAATGAAAAACACAAACAAATCATAGGGCAGACAACCAAGACTTAACAAAGCACAAAGAAACACAAGAGCTATAAAATGGATAATAAGAAAACAAGAAGTGCCTGAAAACAACCAATACTCTAAACACAGAAACTGCAATCAGACTACAAGATTAAGACATGACATGGAAAAATAAGAAACAACAACTACAAGACAAAAGTCCTTAAGAAGTTATAGAGCGGTAAATATATGACAAAGATGTTGATTAGTTAACCGTAAATTCACAATAAGAGCTCAAATGTTATTCAGCTGCTGAAATTAATACCTAATCTGGTTGATGTGAATATATTTAGCACACATGCATGTCTAAATGTTTGCCTAAAGATTACAACAAGGAGCAAAAGCATGTTTTAAGAAGGTGAATAAGTGTGTTTGCATCTGACACTTTTAACAGTCGTATATGTGCTAGAGACATATGCAAATGTTGATATAATCCCAGCTTTTACTGTATGATAATTATGGTTATGTGTGTAATATGATCATAACTAGAGGCAGGATGTTTTCCTTTTTATTTTCATATGAATCTCTGTATTTGAAAATAACTCTGTTTCATGTATATTCGAATTAAGATTAATGAGCAAAATGTTAACATTTACAATAAGAAAACTTTACTGGATTTCAAAAGCTTTTAAAGCTTGTTGATTTGTGTTTCAGATACACAGCTCCTGAAGCTCAGTCTTTCAGCATTATAAAGATGTTTGTGAAGTCTAATTCATGTTAATGAAAACTCTGGACTGACTGTGGCTGTGTCCGAGATCAATCTGAGTCGCTGTCCGTGGTGCTGAACGTTATCTGAACACTAGAGGGAGCCGCTGGACTCTCTCTCTCTCTCTCGTATCAATATGGAGTATGCCTATTACAAGCTTGTTGATGATTTGGAAACTTTCAGTCTCAAATGTGCATAAATCAGTGTGTCTGTGAAATTGACCCTGATGGCTGTTTACAAACTAATGTTTAAAGAGATGGGTGTTTTATTTTTTTAAACCTTTTCTTAAGAGGTGTGCATATTTTTAAAAACCTTTTTGTTTTTGTTTTCACCCTCCTTTTTTAACTGCTGGTTTCTGATTAGGATTTGATGTTTTGTCTAATACTGTTGATAAATAAAGAGATTATAAAGTCAAGTCTCTCTCTCTCTCTCTATCTCTCTCTCTCTCTCTCTCTCTCTCCCTCTCTCTCTCCCTCTCAGTTCAATTCAATTTAGTTAAATTCAATTAATTTCAGTTCAATATGTGTGTCACAGTATATCAAGGACATGGACAAGGAAGATGCAGATAACATAAATTATCTTTAATAATGTTAACACAAACTCATAACCATGGAGGTATCTGAGAAAATGCAACTGAAAAGGGTTATGCAGAGAATGTAAGATAACTCTTATCTGCAGTCCAATGTTTCAGTCCACAGTCCAGTAAATCTCACGAGGGAGGAAGAGCACAGGTAAGCAGAGGCACCTGAAGAATAAGATATCCAGTGTAACCCCGTGCTACAGCATTACAGTTGCCAACATTATTATTATTTATTTTTTTTCATGGCAATTATATAATTTTTCATATTTATATGCAAGTTAACATTTTAAACACTGTTCTGCATAAAATGTTAATGTAAGTTATGATGCACATTCTCTCTTTGTCAGAAGGGGCATGGCGATTGTGGAAGAGCAGAATTATAGCTTTGACATAAAATAAACTATACAAAAAGAAGATGTCATCAGAACGTTCTAGTCTGAAATGAGAGTTTATGGTTTTTAAATCATACATCTAAATTAAACAAAATGTTAATTATTCATCATCAGTAGATTGTAACAAAAGTTGGTGTAAATGTGAG
This sequence comes from Carassius auratus, assembly GCF_003368295.1. Lineage (NCBI taxonomy): Eukaryota > Metazoa > Chordata > Actinopteri > Cypriniformes > Cyprinidae > Carassius > Carassius auratus. Next base: position 92,002 of record NW_020529078.1, read on the forward strand.
CTATTTGGTGATTGTTAATTGCATTTATATTTTGGAGTCGTGCCCGTCTGGTTTAAATTACAATTTAATGGAAAAAAAATCTAAACTCTTTCATTTTAATCATAATCTTTAAAGATGGACTTATCTCTAAAGGCACGTCTGAGGTCAGGGCCGGCTCATAGCATAGACAACACAAACATTTAACTGCTTTCATTGAGTTTGTTCGTGGAGTATAGATCTCTATTTGCCATTTGTTGTTCATATAAGAATTTATAACAGGTTTATGAGAAATTTATGAACGAATTATGCATTTTATATAGTACTTTTTTTATTGTGCATTGTTGTAAACCCAAAGCACTTTACAATCATGTGGGCTGGGTGGTCTCTTCTCAACCACTGCCAGTGAAGGGCACCCACCTGGACGACAGCACCAGTGCGCTCACCACACACCAGCTACAGGTGGAGAGGAGAGAGAGACAGAGCAATCAAGTGGTTGGGGATTACATCCATAAGAGAGATTACTGACTTTTTTTTATATATATATAAACATGACCATGAATTTCATATTTAAAAAGGCGTGTTGTAAATAAAATTTATGTAATAACTTCACCACATCTGTTAATAAAATGTTAACACAGAATCAGTTGCTGACTTTAATCAGCAAGCAATCTACTTTATCTTTGAAATGAAAATATGCAAATTACTGTATGGTTTGGTTTAGCCATTTCTTACTAAAATGTAAAACATTTGAATTGTTATAAGTTTGTAGAAATATATATATATATATATATTAAAGTGGCTACTGCAAGTTTGCAGATTTCACAACTTGAAAAATACACCTTTGAGTCAAAAAATTTTCGTCTGAATCACAGTGCACCACAATGAAGTATATGATTAAAGACAAAAATCACATGGTTAATTCGGACAATCTTGCCCCTTTTATGTCTTTAAATAATAATGTATAATTAAAAAATAAATAAATAAAAATTAAGAATGTTTATATTCCAGTTTATATGTGCAAAAAAAAAAAAAAAAAAAGTTTTGGCTTTGTTTAAAAACAATTTGGAATGATTGAGCATTTGCGATCAGTAATGGGACAGAATAATCATCATAACAAACTTTATTATGTCACAACAGAAACATTTTAAGGACTCTCAATGTAAAATTATATTATAAAAATGCTTAATAGTTGTAAACTCAATTACTTGGATCATAGCCTACCCAGATAGCAATTACATTTGGCCCGGATCCGTTTTAAGCCCCTTGCCTCCGTTTCTGTCTCAGAGACGTTTTCTGATTGTGAACCAGATCCGTGCCAGATAGAGGTTTCAGCTTAAACATTCTAACTGTCATCAGTTCAGTATTTATAACATTTTACAGATCTGGCCCAGATCACTTTTCCCATAGGTAACCGAAAGACATTAGCTGTACCTCAGGTAAATCATTGGGACAATCTCTAACCATGACACAATCTATAAAATATTCAGCAAATTAACAATTATAAGTTACTCCAAACATGATATCGTTTAACGCTGAAACATACCTTTATAAAATCTGTTGTGATCCAGTGACAAAGAACTAATATTTTCAGAGTCGCTTTATCGCGAAACAGTAAACTCATGAATATCCATGTATGCTCCTCCCAGTGTTGCGGCAAACCGCCCGTTACCCCGCCTTCCCTCATTAGTACCAGGTGAAACGAATCCGCAATCTGTTGCACGTGAAGTTAAACTGGCAAAAACAAACGTTTTTTTTTTCTTTCTCAGGGTCGGGGTGGGGGGCATCATAAAGGAATTATGCTTAGGGCATCAAAATGGCTAGCAGCGGCACTGCTCTCAATTCATTAAAGTTACAAGTCTTTGCTTTTATCTTGAGATCAGTCAGAAAGTAATCAAAAGCCTCTCCTTCATGCTGCACACGTGTTCTGAATACATATCGTTCATATGTCTCGTTCTTCCTTGATAAACAATGAGCATCAAATTTTTCCAGTACCTTATCCAGTTTCTTCTTGTCTGCCTCTTCATCAAAATTAAAGGTGTTATAGACTTCCACGGCATCTGCTCCAGCAATGGTAAGTAACAGGGCGATTTTTGTCCAATAGCAACCACATACAACTCAAACTACTGTTTGAAAGTCCTCCAATGTGAGTCCACATTTCCACACAACTTCAACGATCCCGGTGGTTTAATGGCATCCATTGGGCTTTGCAAACCCCACTCCTGGTACCATGTATCGTTCCAGAGACAACAAATAAAGATATAAAGAATAGATGGTACTGGCGTCTTTATTCCATGTGGCACACAAAGCGTGTCTCCATTACCAACACTTCCTCCTCTTCTTCTTCTTTTTTTTTTTTTTTTAACGGCGGTTGGCATACAGCTTAATGGTGCATAACCGCCACCTTCTGTTCCGGAGTGTGGATCAGTCAGTAGGTTTACAGTACAATCTATAATATCCCAAAAAAAGGGGGAGGGGAGGGGAGGGCCCTTTATATCCTATAATAAAGCCCTGTATCCTTTAAAAAAACCAACAATTCTCTCACCTGTGCTCTGTCATTCATACTAAGTACTGTTTTTAAAGTGAGTTTCTGCACCCCTTGTTCTTTAAATCTGTTATCCATTATCACCCTCTCCCTCTGATATTTCCTACAATGTAGAATTACATGTTCCACCGATTCCTCTTCCTGACATTCCTCACACATACCCGTCTGATGTTTCCCCACCATTCTTAATGTTTTATTTAGAGCACAGTGTCCCAGCCTTAGTCTCGTAAGTACCGTTTCCTCTTTTCTATCTCCACCTCCTACCTTATTTACTTTAATACTCTTTTGGATATAGTATAAATGTCTCCCTTTCTCCTCACTATCCCACATTTCTTGCCATTTTTGGTTAATTTTTTCCCAGATTATACATTTTACTTCTGCTTTACTGATTCTTATTTGCATTTCTACATGTTCCTTCTTTAATGCCTTCTTTGCGACCTTGTCCACTTTTTCATTGCCCTCCACTCCTATGTGCGCCGGAACCCCCCAAAAAAATAACCAGTCCACCTTGGTGTGTTATTCTTGTAACTGAATAGAGAATTTCAAATAAAATATCCTGTCGACTTGAATGGAACGATATTAAACTAACTAGAGCTGAAGCTGAGTCTAAACATATTATGACTTTGCTAATTTTTGCTTTTTCCACCCAACGTAAAGCAACTAAAATTGCCACCATCTCCACTGTACATACTGCTAAATGATTAGATGTTCTTCTATTGATTTCAATTCCTCTTGCTGGAACCACCACACCCATTCCTGTTACCCCTGTTTCAGGGTTCTTAGTGCCATCTGTATATATTTGAGTAAAGTTTTTATATACTTCAGTAGTATAATCATTAAACACCCCAACCAGATCAGCACTTTCTTCTTTCCTTTTCACCTCTAACAAATACCAATCTACCTCTGGACATCTCATCTTCCATGGGGCTATGACTGGATGTACTATTGAAGAACTCATTTTCATATCAGATACCCCAAGCTCTTTTGCTGTTTTGTTCCCCAAATAACCAAAGTTATCCTTTTTACTTCCATTTTTCCTCCAGCATTCCTTCAACACTTCTTTTGTGGGGTGCGAGTCATTATGAACACTTCCTCTAGGGAATGCACTTCATTTTATACAATACATTACTGCCACCTACAGGCATAAATCACTACTAATGACAATAGATACTCATTACAGTGCTGACTCAAAGGAAAAATTGTATTAGATTAGGATTAGAATGTTGTGTGTTTCCTGCGCGCTGTAATAGTAGGTAACTGCTACCAGAGTGAATGAAGGCATTGTTCAATGGCGCTCTGTAGATCGCGCTGTTGGTTTGAGTAGCATAAATTCATGAGGTGGTTTTATAGTGGGTAAAAATGTATTTTTGTGTATGGTATATTTTGTTTAACGATTTAATTTGCCTGGTTTAACTTTGATAATTCACGATTTGGATATTGCTTAACCTGTGTATACATGACTCAAATGCTCTGACTATATGATTAACATGGCAAATATGGTTAAAAGCACAGGTTAGTTCATAGTCTCGGTGTCAGAATCCAGTATATAAACTATACACATGTGTTAAAGTTATTAAAATGTATCTATTCTGTATTTAAAATGTAACGCTAATGAAATTTGAATGCATTGTTATCGAGCTGGGTAATATCTACCAGCTTTAATGTGAGATATTTAACAACCGTGCAATATAGTGGGTCTGGTTAAATCTGCTAAATCTATAATTGAGTCATGTTAAATCTGCTAATTTAAACATTGTATTGGGTTTTTATGGTGATTCACAATGTTTGCATGTTTATATCTTTAAAGGTTTTTCACCTAAATAGTTTAATGCTATAAGCCAATAAATGGATGAAAGAAATTCACAAGGCGAAGAGTGGAATCCAGTTTAATTATTCAAATAGTGAGACCTATCTTTTTCAAGTGTGGGAAGTGCACAGTTAAAACAAACACTTGACACCCAGTGACCCCAAATATCTCAGACGCTGAATATTTCAGATCACCGGGCCGAGTATTGCAGGCCAAGTGTTACACCAAATTCTGTGACCATTGTATTCTGTGACCCGGGGAGGCGCTGTTGTCACTGGCTGTGTCCGAAATCGCATACTTGATGAGTAGGTACTTAATTTCAATAAGTACTTACTTAACGAGCGCTAAAAAAGTATGTACTCCACAACCAAATCTTGAATCTATAAAACCATATTCATGCAACCATAAACAATGTAGGGGGAAGTCACACTTATTAAATAAATCACATAATTTCTTGGCCCTATCACATCTCATCATTTTCAGGACCTCTGTATACATGTCAAGCTCTTTAAAAAAAAAAAAAAAAAAAAGAAAATATTAAACTGAGGGCCGTTTTCAGAACTTTATATTTGTGAATAAGGTATTGTAATATGAGAAATAAACAATTTACAACAAAGTCTAAACTTTTATCCTCCAAATAAACTCCAAACTTCAACATGTCCCAAGTAATCGATAGAAAAATAGAAATTCTTTGTTTAATCCAATGACCTACTTCAGTTCAAAACAAACTGAAAAGATAACAATGGAGAAATACGTGTTCAACAGTTTCTACATCATTATTACATTATTGATGTTATATTACAATCCATAGTAAATCTTAATCTCAGAAATTCCTTGGCAGGATAAATACCGTACAGAATTTTAAAGTGCACTTCTTTATATTTTGGTGGAAATTACAAATATTAGCATCTGAATTCATTAACTGATTTCCTATTTAGATGTTGAAAAATGTAGTTCCTTCTGGACCAGGATAGCTTCCCTGCATAAGACAATTTCTTATAAACCTACTAATACACTTATCTGCAAAATTTACTTTGCCTAATTTAAGATACGAAATCTGGGAAAAATAGTCTAATATGTTAAAATACCCTTTAGCATATTAAGGAATGGTAAAGGAGTACTTAATAACTTTTAAATATTTTTCCTCACTTAAAATTAAATTTAGTGCAGG
>NW_020529078.1:102500-113167 GCF_003368295.1 Carassius auratus
CACATCTGTACTGCATTAGCAGTTTCCCTGAAACACAGTCAGAGTTTCATCTCTCGCTCAGCATTCTGATGATGATGATGAAGAAGACTGTGACTGCAGTGATTTACTGTATTTTTGATGTTGGATCTCCAGCTGCTGCTGTGTGTGAATGATCATATTTGTGTGTTATAACATTAAACAGATTGATTTGTGTTGAGTTATTGTCTCTGTGAACTGATTCTTATTCTTTATGACTGTAGATCAAACACGCTGGACGTCACTGTAATCCAGAGGACAGAGACACAGAAACAACTGTAGTTTACAGCTGTGTTTCCTGAACTTGTGTCATGTGACTCTAGACTCGAGCATCTCTTCATCAACTCCACAACACAAACCAGTTCAGTTTAACTAATGTAATATAACATCATATACAGTATAATGAGACTAAATATGTATAGAATAGCATCATGGTGCATGATTTTGCAAGCACCACTAATATAATTAATCTATGAGCATGTTCAGAACCAAGAGAAATCATCTTCTTCCTTGTCATCATTTTCATGATTTTACAGAAAATCTGTCATAATTGAGTTAATTTTATTAAGTAAATTTGATCTTTTTTTATTATGTTTATCATTGTTATATTTGATACTTGTATGTTTACAGCTGACATGCACAAACATTGATCATTTGAATATATCAATTTCTGATGTTGAGTCTTACACAGTTTGCAGTTTAATGGACAAACTAAACAATGCTATTACAGACTGCAGTGTATTCTGATATTTCTGTCTGTGCATTAATATATAGCATGTTCTAGTCTTATGTTGAGCTCAAGGTTTGTGTGGTTAGTGTGATCTGTTCTTCTGCTGGTAGATGCTGTATCTTCACACATCTGATACAGAGGAGCATCTTTACAGTTACTATTACTATTTACAGTTTCTGTAAACAACTAAATTTCTGCAGTGATGCCATCTGACCCTTCACAGAGAGCTTGATTGACAGGTGATTTGACCAATAATAATGCAGAATCTCTCATTTTGTCTGACAAGCAAATCAAACAAGAGAGTAGATTAAGTTGTGGTGGATTTAAACCTGAAAAGATTGTGTGTATTGACCTCTTTCTGCCGTTTAAATGAAATACTCCAGATGTTCATTAATGTTCATGTTGTGTTGATAAAGCAGAAGAGACGATCTTGAACTGAGGCTCTACAGTGATCTGTCACGACACATTAAAGAGCCACAGACTGGTATTTATTGATGACATTTCTACTAAATGACAATATGAGAAAGTTTTGCTTCATATCAGAAGTAATTGTCTTGCCTGTTGGTGTGATGTCAGTTTGTCTGTGATGTATTTCTGACAGCGTGAGAACAAGAGTGTAGTGTGAGAGCAGCTCGTCAGACATAGCAACAGTAACTAAGAAGGGAGGGTCTTTGAGAAGTGTCAGTTACCACAGAAAATAACCATCTGCTACTTTTGGTCAGTGTATTTATTTTTATTTTTTTTCATTAGTATTATTCTAAAATATAATTTGTCATATGACAATATGAACACACACAACATTATATATTCCTTAATATATTTTAGGGACAAGAAAATTAATATAACAAAATACATTCAATAACCTGCATTTTAAAGACAAAAGTAGATGTCTTACTAGAACTCAAAATAAGATTTATAATGATTGAATGATGTTTAATGTTTTTTTTTTTCTTTTTTTTGTATATTGCAGTATTGCTCTGCAATAATTATATATATAATATGAAAATATATTTATGTAAATATGTTTTAAAAGATATTTTTAGCAAATTATGGCCAATTTTTATATGCTGAAATATATAAAATGTATGTATTTTAAATGTATAAACTAAGAGTTTGAAGTATAAGCCTCTCAATGCAGTTTGGATTTTTCTTCTAAAACTTTTTTTTTTTTTCAGTCTCCTGTGTGTAGCTTTATTACTTTCACATTAATGCTAATGAATAGGTTCTTGTCACTCATTTTAGAAGAAAATGTTAAAGGCACTTTTATATTGCATCTGAACAATTCAGATTTATTCTCAGAAATATACTATATGGTCAGTGCTGGTGTGTGACTATATATACTATACTATATATACACTATATTTTAGTTATTTTCATGGCACCTAGTTTTTTTTCTGCAGCAGTTGACTTCTGCTACAAAAGATGTCCTAGATGTCGTTTGTTTTGGCATTTACTCACCCAAATGTGTCCGTGAGACTGCTTTATGTGAATATGAGTTACTCAGAGAGTAGTTGTGAATCAGGTGTTTATATGAGATGAGGACACGACTGAAACCAGCTCTTCCTCTGACTTTTTCATTCTACTTAACATTATTTTATCTGTTATACTGATGAGACCTTTCTGAAGGATTCTGTTTTGTTTTGTTATAAGGTTTTGATTTAGATTTTGAAAAAAGATCTTGATGTTTAGATTTGATTTAGGTTTTATTTTGGTTGTATTAAATAAACGTGATTGCTCCCTTCATAAATCCGCTCTTATTTGTTTTTGTTACATGTTCTGTGTGCCTTGTCTTGAACTTTTATGTCACTTCCTGTCTGCTGAGGGATTAGTAGTCAGTTTGTATTTTATAATGTTCAGCTTGTTAGCCTCCCACACACACACATATATATATAACAAGCTGTGTGTGTGTGTGCGTCTATGTGTGTGTGTGTGTACTGCAAAACATTTATACATTTAAACAGTGTGTATGTGTCTGTCTGTACTTTTACTCAAGTGTAGCTTTTAGGTACTATTTACACCTCTGCAAAACATTTTCAAAAAATACATTTTCTACTAATATTTATTTATTTACTTATTTATTAAATTGTTTTTGCTATAAGTGTTTGTAGCCAGTAAAAGATCAGAGGTGTAACAGAAAGCACTTGAAGGTGGAGCAGAACAGAAACAGAGGAAACAGGCTGTGGTTTGTGAGTTCACAGATCATTTCCTGGTCATTTTTCACACACAACACCCTCAACATCACATGAAGAGAGTAACACACTGTCCGTCAGCGCTAGTGTTTGATTCTCATCACCAGAGACATATAACTGTACTCTCCACTGAGAGAAGAGAGCAGGATTCACAGTATTACTGAGATCTGACTTCAAGAAGACATTTGAGGAACTTTTTCTGAACTCAACCGAAGAAGAAATGAAGTTCACATTCATGATTTCTGCGTTTCTACTGATGGGTAAGTGCTCAAAAATATATCATTATTTTGTTTTATACATTTTACTGATATATTAAAAGTGTTTATTGTCTAATAGTTTGGATTATTTTGGTGTGTGTGTTTGTGTGTGTGCGTGTGTGTGTGTGTGTGTGTGTGTGTGCAGTGAGCAGTTCAGTGCCTGTGGATATTACAGTGAGAGGAACAGAAGGAGAACAAGGGTTTCTGAATTGTCCTTATTCTGAAGGATATGAAAACTCCAACAAATACTTCTATAAAGGACCTTACAGAGAGAAGAATCTTCTCCTACAATCAGCTGGAGGACAGTCATCAGTGTCTGAAGGCAGATTCTCTCTGCGGGACGATCATCAGAAGAGATCATTTACACTGATCATCAGAAACCTGAGTCTGACAGATGCTGGAGTGTACACCTGTGCAGCTGGATGGGACAGAGAATATAAAAACATCTATCTGAATGTGATCAGAGGTGACTAATGTTCATCACACAGCAGCCGTCTGTTCAATCCTCTGTGTTTCTGCTCTGTTCTGTAGTTATGGATTTGTAATGTATTTTTCATCTGAATGATGTGATCTTGTTTCTCAGCTCCACAGAAAACAAGACCTGACCAGATCTCAACCAGGACCCTTCACTCGAACACACACACCAGCACAGGTACACACACACACACACACACACACACACACATACTTGTTTGGGGTGCCTCGTGGGGGCACCAGTTATTTACCACATTTTGGGGACACCACTTTCCTGACATCCTAGAGACTAGATAAACACATCAAAAAATCTAAAAAAAAAAGTTTAATAAATATCTCACTTAAAATGTAATTAATTCATTAAAATAAGGGTAGGTGATAATCTGGGGACAGGTCAGGTTAACACATGTGGGGACACGGGGACAACTCCTTATATGGGCATTAACGGAAGTCCCATCTGGGGACAAAACCCTGACCAACTAGTGTATGAGTAAGTACACATGGATGTTCAATCTGGGGACAAACCAGTGTAATCTACAGACAAAGAAAGGTCATAATATGGCCAGCTGGCCAATTCATAATGGTATTTCTGGAAGTTATATTGGTTTGTTAAAAATAGGGTGGTTTAATAAGTTAGTTCATCTTAACTTCAAAAATGAACTTGAACAACATGCAATCTTCAACTGCAAGCCATTTCAGTCCACTAAGACTGCCACAATCATATACTGCATTTAACTCATTCTTACACAATTTAGTTGCTAAATTTACTGATTATTATGACCCATGAGAGATGTACGTTGAATGTGATTTTGCTGCTCTTATCAAAGTCAAATATATATTATAAAGCCCTTTAAAATAAAGTTGTCACAGAGTGCTTTTACAAACACTGACAGACCTGACAGAGCACACAATAAGTAAATACACACAATTTTTTTTTTTAAATTACCATACCAATTAAACGTATACATGGTAAGCTTACTTTTAAAAGTATGTATTATGTTTGAGGTAAAGTTAAGTATCCTGTAGTTAACCAGTAATAACACATTCGGAAAGGTTAGATCAGAGCTACAATTCTTAAATTGTCTAAAATTATGAACGTTATCAGTGGAATGGTTTTTTTTTGTCTGGAATTTAATTTAATCTTTAAATCATTAAAAGAAATCCAAGAGAAATAAAAACGACCTTGATACAAATTGAATCTACAGCCAAATTTAATCAGTACAGTATGGGTTCAGTGCTTGCCATCAGATATTACAACATATAGTTTTTATGATGCGTTTCGTCTAATGTGCCATCAGAAAATAAATTAATCAATTTACAATTAAAATGTGAAACGTAAAGGGGCCTGAATAAAGGGATTGAATACTATAGACACTCACTCTGTCGTATGGCTACTGTACAGTAAAACTAATCTACGCAATTAGAAAAAACATTTACACCAACTGCTTATCACTTGACACAGCATTAAAAACAAGGAAGTCCAAGCACCAAATTTACAACCAACATCAAGCCGTTTTAACTCTTTCAAAACTTAAGTTACATTATAATGTTTCAACTACGGTATTGAGTAGGGCTGCACGATGTGTCGTTTAAGCATCGATATCGCGATGTACAAATTCGCGATAGTCACGTCGCAGGATGTGCGATGTAGGCTGTCGTAGTTGATCCGTTATTCATTAACTGTATGGGCAGCTGCTCCCCGGCCCTTGCCGAATTTGATTCGCGGATTAATTGCACAGTTTAAGTCCTAGCAGTTTAACAGAGCACATAAGAACGAGAGAGAGAGAGAGCGAGCACGAGAGAGAGAGAGAGAGAGAGAGAGAGAGAGAGAGAGAGAGAGAGAGAGAGAGAGAGAGAGAGAGAGAGAGAGAGAGAGGGCCCAGCCACGCGCTCACGCCCACCTTCACCGTCTTCAAACACCACAAGCGCTGTCTTGCTCTCTCCCTCGCGCAAATTTATTAAAATCAAAAAACGATGTCAAAAAAAAAAATTATAATTCTGTGATGACGTGTTCTGTGTTGTCAAATCTTGTGCGATATCCTAAACTGCAGAGATAATTACACTTGCTTTTGGCTATTGAAAACAATAACTGTAACCATCTGAAATTAATAGCAGTAACTGCACAATAAGTAGCCTACATTCAATACAAACACAGATGGTACAGACATCAGCATTTAGCTTTTGTTTTTGAATTGGGTTGAAACTACAGAGAACTGGCCTTAAATAAAAGATTAACTGTAACCATGTGAAATTAAAGGTAACAACTGCATAGTTCTACAATCAAACAACACAATCAACACACATTCATTAACATGTTTCTTAATCAGCATTCAGTATTTTAGTTTTTAAATTTGGTTTTAAGTTTAAAAAAAAAGGTCTTTACCAGTGAGACTAAATAAAAGTATGCTATATAAATACATTTTCCAAAATGTTAAAATCAAATAATGTTTGTGCGAATAAAACAAAGATGCAAAGGGTTTCATTCATCCAATAATAATAAAAAAATAAATAAATAGGATAATGATTCACATCTATATTTTTTTTTACTTGAGCCAGTGAAAAATAAATAACTTGTTGACTCAAGTAAAAAAAATATAGATGTGAATCATTACCCTAAAATATTTTAATTAGATGAAATACTTTTTTCAGTGTGCTACAGCAGATGATTTTTAAATTAAATTAAGTCTATTTTAGGGTAAAATAAAAATAATCATCCTAATTCAGAACTGAAGTTTATTTCTGGCTTTTCAAACATGAATGCAAGTTCTAATAATAATAATAAAAAGTAAAATAAATAAATAAAAATAATTCTGTTTTGTCACAGTTTAGTCCGTTTCGTTTCTCATCCAACACGTGAGAAGTTGAGCTGAACATCTCTTCACGGTCTACTTGTGTTCAGGGCACGGACAGATACAGTATACACTCACGCAGCTTCAGTGTGCAGGAAAGGCTCTATTTGTGCGGCAGTACAACAGCGGCTGTTCACTTCCTGCCATCTGTGCCTCAGACATCAAACTCTGCATTTCCGGTACTGATCGACTGCCTGTGTCCTGCGCACAGATTTCGAAATACTCTTCCACACAAATTACATAGCAAACGATTACAATGTAGTCTGTGCACGCGAGCGCACTTCCGGAAAAATCGGCCGGAAAAACACCAAAAACGGGCGATTGCGTATTTTAAGCAAAAACCGGCCGGTTCCGATTAATGGCCGGTCAACCGGTGCATCCCTACTGTGAAGTAACATTACCAAACAATGAACAGCTGTGTTTAAGATAACTAAGATAAACAAAGATGAAAAAATATAGTAACACAAGTATTGCTCATGGTAAGTTCATGTTAGTTAATGTTAACAATTCAAACCATATCCTAAAGTTACAAACAAATAATTTACTCTAATTTAAATAATACTCTGATGTTTAAATCATTTAAAATGAGAATGTATGTGTGCTCATGCCATTTTTGTTTGTAAGAAAAAATTAGATTAGATATCATATCGCAATAATATATCGCAGAAAAATAAGATATCGCAATGTCCTTTTTCCCCAATATCGTGCAGCCCTAGTATTGAGACCAAAAAAAAAATATTATAATTCAACTAAAACGCAAAAACGGAATCAACAACCAAAATCAACCTTACTTTTTAGTGGTCTTTCTCTCATATGCTGTGATTCTGTTTTTTATATAATACTTCACCGCCTGCCAGTCTCGTTCACAGAGGGCTTTGGGGGCTGCTGTAATGCATGCAATGTAGTCGACTTTTCCAGGTGTAACTCCCGAGTGAATAAATTTCATCACTGTCTCTTCTACAGCCGCAATCTCCACCTCACTCCACTTTCTCTTCCTAGGAACTAATGACAAGAAAATTACATTAATTGCACTGCATGTGTTGTAGGTGCAAGACTGGATTATTTTTATACTACTGTATTCTTTATGATGTGGTTGACCTTTTATAAATAAAGTAAATAAAAACTATTACAGGACAGGTTCCTTACCTGATGTTACTTTCATGACCTCCCATGTCTTCTCTGGAGATCCTTAAGAAACACAATCATATACATTTCTAAATCAAACTACTAATTACTGATAGGCTGTTTGGGGGGAATTCTTGATATTCTAATTGCAATTAAACATTTAACTGCTTGTTCATACGTCTTACCTTCATTCGTGTTTACTGGCCTGCTGCTATTCACTCCTGAAGTGCCTGCTTGAAGGCATGATTTATTATTATTTAACTAATGGAAATTACAAACATCTTAAAAAAATGTGTTTACAAATCTTTACCTGTCTCACTTGACGTCACGTCATGAGAATGATCTGACAGTTGGGTTTCACTCTCCATCCCAGGATCAGGCTCAACGCACTCTGAAATATAGTCTTCGTATTCAGAGATATGCACAGATTCTTCCAAAGTCACTAGGACACGCTTGACAGCTAGTTTAAACTCGATTAACAGGTTACATACCCTGTTAATAGTGTTCCCTCGGGTAATCTGTAATATTTCCTGTGGATACGAATATCATGTCCCAGGATATCAGCAAGTTGGTCCATTTCGGTGTCGTTCATGTTAAGAACCCTAACCCTAGTCCATGTTGATTTGGAAGACAACCTGTAATCAGACAAATATAAAAGGTCTTGAGAATTCTACACAAGTTATATTATGCATATAATGCAATCCCCACTTAAACAAGGTGTCCCCATAAAGACAGTTAAAATACAGGTCAATGCATGTCCCCAGAAGGTATCAAATATCATCACTTGTTCGTTCTATCCTCAATTTACACATGAGCACAACAGCAGAAATAATAGCCTACAATTTGATGTTGGCCGAGCGTGAGTTGGGGCAATTTCTTGTAATTCTCATCATGACATTACGATAAATAATCTTACTGTGGTTTTTGTCTCTTACAAAGAGTCATTAGAACGTATTGGTGTAACGTTTAGACATTATACAGTTGTATGCAGAGCAGTACACAATCAAAATATTTCTTGGTGAGTCCGTATACCTTTTAAATAGTGGTTGTCACGGTACCCAAATTTCAGTATTTGATACCGATACCAGTGAAAATCCATGGTTCTCGGTACCAAAGCAAATCACAAAAATGCCAATTAAAAAATATATATATTAATAAAATAATAAAAAATAAAAACCAATGCCATTCTTTATACTTCTTTACAATTGGTGTTTAAATTTTTCTACAGGTTATATAATTATGAAAAACAGTAAAATAAGTTTCACCCCAAATTTAATTTTGTCTTTTAATTTATGAAATTTAAACATTTTATTTTTGGTAAATAAAGGGGATTTGCTATTAAAATTAAAACATGGAAGAAATATTGTGATTTATTTCTTAAAAAATAAAGTTTAAAAAAATTTTTAACAGTAGTAAAAGTATCACATACATTTTACTAAATAATAGTAATATTTAGTAGCACAATGCCTTTATGTAAAAATTAACTTTTAGGCCTAATGAATGCATATTTGTCATTTTAACTGAACTTAAGACTGGTGGTGATGCTTAAGATATTTTTGGTCATTGAGGGTTTCTGTAAGAAAAATAGTAATAGATCATAATTATTATTAAAGGATAATTTTACTATCATACTAATGTATATACAATGCACTATGAATTGATGAGCTGCTGGGTTCATGAATATTAATCACGTTGTCTGCGTTCGGTCAAACTGATTTGCTGAAATCAAAACAGGGTCGGTGCTAGTTGAGCGTCAGCCAATGAAATTGCCATTTGCACATTAGCTCCGCCCACTATCGGAGAAACCGGAGTGTCTTCTGCTTGTTCGAAATGAATAATTGTAAATGAACTCCATTATTTTGACAGGAGAAGACAACAAAGAATAGTTTACATATAGCGTGTCCGATTCAGCGTGGTAAGACTCTCGCGCTCTCTCTCTTTGCATGTGTGAGAAACAGCGCTATCAGTAAAGCGACGGTGAGTCGTGCGCCTTCACACAGAGTTTACAGAGCATCAAATACAGGTGCGCTGTGCGTCCATTGAGATGAACTGAAAAGTTCAGATCGCTTGATGGAGAGAGAACTCTGAAGCTCAGATGCTGAAATTAATACAAGCGTCATGCGCTTCAGTCTATGTAGTAAACAAACCTGCACGTCTCTGCCATTCATTGATTCACACAGAGACGCGCAGAACACGGATTCTTTTGCGGCTTAACATTTACAGATACTGGTCCATACGGAGATTTGATTTGATTAATTTACGCTAACTTTGACAAATTCCATGACTGTCCATATTAAAATGTAAGTTTCATTTTCATGACTGGATTTTGAGATTCCATCCTCGTTTTCTGCTTCACGGAAATCATAGCGCTGAACCGGGTTTGAACGAGACCTCGGTACTACCAATACTTAAAGAAACCTGGTACAGTCACATTTTTAAAAATTTTGTACCGACTTGGTACCAAAGTACCGGGTCTTTTGACAACACTACTTTTAAACCCTGTCACAGTTAAATGTGATCTTCAGACCACAAACTTTCAAGAATAGGGAGTTAAAAAGGTAGATATTTTATGTAACCCTAATGGACAGACTTTGGACAGGCAAGTAATTAATGTTGTTACTTACAAATACACTCCGTTCTTTCCAGTGGTGGTACACATTCGCTGGTTGGAGATGCATGGTCAATTTCTGACCATACCTGTAATAAAAAATAATTATCATTTGAGGCTATGAAATTACAAAACAGATAAGGCACTTTATTGAGACTGAATAACAGTATTACAAAACAAAAACAAGGGGAAACAACACTTTCCTTTTGCTAGAAATTATTAGGGCCAACATATTTTATTGTTTTTGCTCTGTACACAAGCACAGTGGATTTAAAATAAAGACCTGAGGTTATTACCAACTTCTGTTTAGAGAATGTTTCTATCCATCTTTTATGGACAGTGTATGAGGGTAGCCATTTTAAATACATGGTCTCCAAATTTCAAGCGGACAAAGTAATTAGACGAACAATATTTTAGGAA
>NW_020529079.1:0-94910 GCF_003368295.1 Carassius auratus
TTCCCCCGATATATATTATATAAGTGTTCTGACCCTTTTGCTTCTTTAAGCCACACCATATTTCTAGGTTTCCTACCCAGATAGCCCACTCACCTGTTGGCCCTATCTTAAAACCTAGCAGTAGGCTTAGGCCTCCTTATTCTCACTAACACGTTGTGTTTCTATTGTTTTCATCTCATTTCAAGTGTTGTGCTTCACTTTGATCTTTTTCTACCCTCTGTTCTGTTGTGATTTGTTTCTTTCATTTCACATAGAGACAGTAACCTGGGAGCCACCAACGAAGTTAAATAGTAGAGCGACCACCAGCAGCCGGTGTCATCACACGACCCGCTAGGCTACTGCCTGTCAAATCTCCATTTCAGGTCCTTCGTTGACCCAAGTTAATTGGCTACTTAACTGTCTGACTGTTTGCATCAGTCAGCCCCAAAATTCTCATAAACGGCACAGCCCGTATGAATATAGCTCGTTAAACGTAGAACGAACTTGCATTGGTCTTTTTGTGTGTGTGTGCTGTGCTTCTCTCACCGACAGAGAATCAGGATGTTCCAGGCATCCAGTCCAGCAGTCCACGGGGGCCACCTCTCGACATGGTTGAAAGCAGTGACGACCCCCTTCCTGCCCAAGGATGCCATTAACCTGCAGCACCCAGAGCAACTAGACACCGAGCTAGATGAACTGATGGCACGCGATCCAAACCAAAGCGACTACTACAGAGAACTCGCCAGGATCTTCGGAAGCCTAGTTCCCATTCTCGTCGCCCAGGCACCGCTCAGTGAACGGAGCAACATCGCGGAGGAGGCCTGGAAGGACCAGGCCCCAACCCAGAGTCATCTTGATCAGCTTCTCCTCGAGACCCAGAACCAGCGCGAGAAAGAGGACGACACAGATCCAGAGCTACAGAAGGAGTTGAAAGACTTCACAATGCCCTGCAAGATCTTCGCCTCGACACAGATCAAAGAGAACAGCTGGAGAGAGAAGCCAGAAAAGAACTCAACAAAAAACTCCAGCAAGGCGACGCTCTCCTAAAAAGAGCAGAGACTGAACTAAAAAAAAAAAAAAAAAGACTATAAAGCCTGGGCCTGCCAAAACACACTTGCAAGCGGCCCAAGCTAAATTCAACAAGCTTACTCTGCAGAGAGACAAGCTCCAAGATGAACTTTACACTGTTCACACAGAACTGAGACAATTTCACAGATTACAGAGTGGCTGGATCGGAGAAACGCACACCACAAAAATTTCTCCCGGGCCGCCACTCCAACCCTTTCAGCCAAGAACCCAGAGCTGGAAAAGGGGGTGTAACAAGAACCAGCTTACAAGAACATCTGTCAACAACGGAGGGAAGAGAACCCTTCCAGAGAACGCATGTCACCAAACCCTGCACTGCTCACAGAGAACTTCACAAGCTAGCCAGAAGCATCTCTACATTCATTCCAGATCCTGCAGGAGGACATGATGTTCATGCTTCTTTACAAGCCATTGACTTTCATCTGCAAACTGTCGCCAACGTGACAGATGTGAACACATTGTACCTGTTAAAAATCACGGCCAGCCGTGATGTGCATTGCTTTCTGGATCGTCAACCAGAGACTGTCAAAGCGTACTACCAGCAACTGCTACAGACTTTGATTCTTGAATTCTCTGATCCAAACTCAGATCATGGGCTCCTTATTGCTATGGACCTCAAACAGGGCCGACTTGAAAACCCACAGACTTTCTGTAGTCAGCTACGAAACACCTACTTCGGAGCATGCAACGAACCAGGTATGGAACAGGATTTCAACTTAAAAACTCTGTCCCTCCTAAACCTACATGCTAGTTGGAGTTTTCATCTCAGAGTCCCAGCGTGTCCCCGTAACAGGACTACACAAGAGTTACGGAACTTAGCCCACAAAGCTTGCACCAAGCAAAAGACTATTTGTGAAAAGACTGTGAAATACCCCCAAAGTCTCTGTCTCTGAGCACTGCTTGGAGTTAACCCTAGATGGCGCCCTACAACACCACAGTCACAGACATTTTTACAGAGAGTCAATACCATTCCAAGCCAGCAGAGGGCAACACAGTGCAGCCACGTCTGAGACAGCAGAGATCCTGAGGGTGCTGAAAGTGCTTCTTCACATGAAAACTCACAAGGAAGATGAGCCAAGCACCCAGAACACTGCCTGTCATCTACAGACCACAGAGTTAACTGTTACAGCTAACTGAACGAGACAGCACAGGTCCTCACACCAGGTACCACAAACACAAGGTACCAGAAAATGCTGTTTTGACTACCTGCCTTTGCAGCGAGCTACACAAGACCGGTCCTCATCACCCACCGATCGTCCCACCTGCCCTAATGCCAACATTCCTGGGCAGCCCTGTCAAAAAGGGGGTGGGTCAAAAAGGAGTCAACAGGGAAGACCTGATCGACACAGGATTAAACCTGACGGTGATCTCATCTTACCTTTTCAAAAGACTCCAATTTGAAGCTAAGAGACAAGATCGAACTCTTACACCTCAAACTTATGAACTGAATGTACAGGTGTACAGACAGGATGACATCCAGTTTGAACAGGTTGTTTTCATTCACCTGACATTCGTTCCGATGAGTCTAATACATCCCATGTATGTCCCACCAATGAACACTCATACATTGCTCATCGACAAAGACCTGCTAGAACACTTTGACCCTTTTCTGAACTTCAAACAGCTAAAAGACTTTGCTCAAGTGCGAGAACCTCTTTCTCTCCAGCCACACAGGTTGCTAGAGCCAGACTGTCAGGTCGCAGAGGTCACGGGAACTCCCACAGAGCCAGACGGTCAGGTCACAGAGGTCACGGGAACCCCAGCAGCCAGACATGAGTACAACACCCTAACAACAGGCCCAAGTTCAAGCCTCTGTACCTTAGTCAACAAACAGGGTACGGTGGTACCAGCTTACGCTGTTCGGCTCAACCTGCAAGGTGGTCAAATCTTACACCACACGCTGGGTTTCTTCCAATCCTCACCTGAATGTGTGGAACTCGGACTCACACTTGCAAACAAGCATGTCAAACACCAACACCTGTTCCAGCAATGTGATAACATCACAAAAACACACAATGTGATCGTGTACTGGAAAAAGGTAAAAGGACACTAAAAGTTACCAAGTCTAGACGAGGACTTTAAAGATCACACTGACACCCTTGCCAAAACTGGCACACTAAACAACATTCTGTGGTCACTCCCAACCCACCCACCCACATTCAAGGTTGAAGTGATTACACACAGCACAAGAACTTTACTAGCTAAACTGCCTACCTCAGAATCGCTTACGCAGGCTCCGTTGTCTACACAGACCAACATAGCGGACATGCGGGCTTCTGAAACCTTGATAATGACTTTGTTTTACCACCTCTCAGACCCCTCCATCCACCCTGGCAACCAGTCTACAGTCACTGACAACCAAAGCCCCAGACCACTGCATGATACACAAACCATGCTGCGTGCACAGAACAATATTGTGGGTTGTGCACCGTCTGACATCACAATGCCAGGGCGTGTAATGCCACGGAGCAAAAGGGGGATAAGGCCAATATATTTCCATGACGCAGCATGTGCTGCACCACGCAGCACCAGAGCCACTGACACAACACTGAGGCAAGCGTCATGCCAGCAGCAAGATGTGGCAAAACATGGGCGAGGGCGAGCTAAACCCAGTCGCCGCCCACGAAGCAAAGAGACTGTCCTGTCCAACCAAAGACAGGCCTTGTTTGTTTCTTTCTCCCCTTTCTCTCTCTCTCTCCCTATTATCTGTACCAGGATGCTGCTGTGGTTTGCCGTGCCGTGCTGTCAGCCAAAGAGAGGACAGCTGCCACCGAGAAAACCGCTGAGACTCCTGACTACCGATGACAGGGCACACTACCCCAGCACTGTAACCGAATACAGCTGTACAAGGTTCCGATGGAGAGAGGACTCCCTCACTCACACTGAGGCCGATGTCAAACACCTGTTCAGCCAACATGAGAAAGTGACGGTTACACAAATGGAGTTAGGTGGACACCACCACCGCTCCAAACAGTTCCCGGGAGCTTTGCTTAGAGCCGCTGCTGCCACCAGAATGTTTAACATTGTTATGTCCAGTGTCAATGCAGCGAACCAGACTGTAAACTCCTCGAAACCACTGTTTACTGTCTTCCAGAAGGACTTTACCCAGACTCAGCTGTTTACAGCGTTAACAACAGACATGCTGTGGGAGGTTAGCTCCTCCAAAGACAGCCTAACCACGAGTAAAACCCCACCATACATGATACCCTTAAGCCTTGTGTTAACTGTGCTGTCTTACACCATCACCATGCCAGCTGACCTGCTACGAATGCACCTGGCCAACTCTCTGGATAGCGCCTTCCTACGGCACGCAAACCCCAAACAGAGAGAAGTGAACGTGCTCCTGAACCAACTCATCAGTGAGTCAAACCAAGTCTACAGACCTAAAGACATTGTCAGTGTCAGGATGTGGAAGAGCAACACCCACACCAAAACACACATTCCAAATGTGGTGGCCTACCACGACAGCAACACACAGCTGTACCTGGCCCCAAACATGCACATGTGTACTTTAACCAAAGACATTCATTATCTCTGCCTTAGCAAACCCTTCCTCAGACACAACTCTGAAGGAATCTGCGAGCTGCAACCCTGGGTCAGCGATACGCGCTGCCCTGCCGAAGCCAAGCCTCGTACACAAGTCACAGAAACGCAAGCAGAGATTGTGGGTAACAGATGGCTCGTCAACACTCCTGTGCGCTCAGCTATGCTGACCTACGACCAGCATGACACCGCCACCCGTGCCAACCTGCTGGACCAAGTACTGAAAGGTACCACCCAACACATTGACATTACTCCTGTCGATACAGCCCTCCAAGCACTGTCTCGACAGCCCATTCTGAACCAGTCATCTGCGGTCCTAGCCTGGACTGCTGCCGACACTGCACGGTGCATCTCCACCGTCATTGGTCCCGCCCTGACTCTTGGCGTGACCTTCATCCTATACAGGATACTCAACGAGATGCAAACCTCTACAGCCAAACTCACGACAACTGTGGCTGGAGGTCTCCGATGGAATCCCCGGAAAAGGGACGCAAGGTCAAAGACAATACCGAACCTCACCAAGCTGAATCCTCAGCTTCAGGAACCACCTGTCATCATGACCCACCTGCTGCATGACCATCACGATTCACCTGTCATCTGCCCATCCGGGATGATTGCCGTCCGATGATGTCCACACAGGGACTTCATCTGACGTAAAGGGGGAGATGTAACAGATATGCAGGTCAGCGATTCATGGGTTAAATTCTGTTTTATAAATTCAGACTGTTGGTACTAAATGCCAGCCTGGCTGGACTTAAACTATTTACGATGCCCATGCGAGCTTCAAAGAAGAAACGAAAACCCCCAACCCAAATTCTTCCAACACTGGAGACAAAGGAACTTTTCGTATAAGTTCCTTACTTTCATTTTATTATTAATATGTATTTTAATTATGTTTATGGATTGCATAAAATGGTTAATCCTTGTTATGTGAAGAGTATAAGTTGCAAGCTTATACTTTAGGAAATGTCTTTCCTCACTTTAACTTCCTCAAAGAGAGCCATGCTTCTGCAACCCCCACTTTTTGCAGGTCGTAAAGTTTACGACCACACAGGACAGGAGAGAAGCCAAGTCACTGGCTTCTTTTGAACAATGCATTCTATGGAATGTATTCATTAACTTTCTGTTTTCATGTTTTATAAATGTATTACGTATTCCCTTTTGGTACATTTAGATGTTTCCCAACATCTGCAGTGTTATCATGTGTTAAACAAATCTTTAAATGTGTAATTCGATCTAAAAATTAGATCTTTGGTCATATATATATTATGTCTAGTCTTGTTCTAATCGTCATGCTTTGACAGACCCATTTATCTAGAGCAAAGTAATGAAAAATGTATTTAATCTGGAATAATGAACTTGCTTTAATATTCCTGATGAAATCGGACAGGCCCTAAATCATCAGGGGTTTGTCTCAACCGAGACAAAGGAACTTTCCCTCCGCTTCAGATCGCGGACATTCATTGGATGCTCCCTTGAAAATGGGCGTGAACTATTTCAAGCTATAAGAATTGACCAAACAAGGTCCACCCTTCTCTTTTTGCTCTTCTTCCCGTTCTCCGTTCTCGGACACGTCGCTCCGCGCGGCCTCGGGCCGCGCTTGGTTCTCCTCCCCCCTCAGCACACGGACTGAGGAGAGGAAAGCCATTTTCATGGCTCATTTGGAAACTTTCCTTTTCGTTTCGTTCTTTTCTTTTCTTTACTAAGTTTATTCAACTATTCGCCTCTCCACACAATGAAGACGAATTCTGGAACATTGTTTGTTGAACCTTTCAAATACCGCGCGAAGATGAACGAACACCTCTTTGCAACAAAGGAACACGTGACTCCACGCTCACGCCAAGATCCAGCGCAGCTTGCGCGCGCGTCACACGGCCTCCGGCCCACGCGCGCAGCTTTCAAAGGACCACGTGACATCACACGTGCGTCGCCGGTACCACGCTCACCCACTGGGCCATGCAAGTATCGTTTTCTATGGAGATTTAAATGCTGCTTTAAAGTGTTGCTATTATTTGATTCGTTGTTGGTTCCACTAAGGTTTACTGACTGATTTTCATACCTGAGCTCATTCTGTGATCTCTCTCGCTTTCTACACTTCTCTCTCTCTCTCTCTCTCTCTCTCTCTCTCTCTCTCTCTCTCTCTCTCTCTCTCTTTTATTTGGATTCCGTTGTCTTGTAAATGTTTATTGTCTGTATTTTCGTACGCATATTTACTCTGTGTGATTTGTAGTTTGATGTATTACTAGTTGAATTATTAAAAACTCATATATAAAATGATTGGCTTTGGACTCCACCCCACTCACATTACGAGTCACTGAAATGTTTTGGTCTATAGCTACAAGCTCTAAATTTAGAAACTAAATTTATCATAAGGATAGGATAATATTTTCATGGCCAGAGAATACTTTTCCTTGAATTATAAGGCGTGATAACTTTATTGAAAATTGATAAGTCTACAGTGGTGTGCAGGACATACCACGGTTTGATCTGCAGTAATTTATAGTAAGAGATATCACAATAATTGATATGAAGAATGTAATATTGACATATTAATGAGTAAATTACAGTGCCCTGTGATTAGTATTGGTATTGGCAATTGAGCTATTTTTCATAATCAATAAAATTAAATGTAACTGTCATCTGAGATATATATTAATCAAATTCTTGATTAATTATTCAAATTCCCTATATATCATTTGAGTTAATTACTATGTAAAACTCATTGTTGTTACAATTTTAAAATGTAAGTTACTCGATATCGATGTCTTGTTTATTGGACTGTATACGGGCAATATCACTCAATCATTATATTAGTCAAAATATTAGTGAAGCTTGTAGATATAAAAAAAAAAAAAAAATCATGATTTGATTATGCCTAAATACAGATTTACTATAATTAATATATTATATCCACTATATATATTTATCATATTACATTTTAGTTTTATAATAACATATGTTTCTTGTCTAAATGCAAGTAGCATTTACTATTTCTTTCACAGCATTTGTTAGCTATAAACATGTTTAAGCAAGGTTGCGGATTCATAGTTGAAGATTTGGACTGCTAATGAAAAGTGGCGTGTTTGATGTCAGGTAAGTGCATCACAGGAAGTGTAAAGCACATGAGATTCCCCTTCAATACCCCAGTGACATCATGAACAAGGCACTTAGCTCCAGGTGTACGGTACTACACACCTAATTACTGTATTACAAGTCAAGACTACATAAAAGGCATCTTCAGAATGTTAAATACAGTTTGCTATCTTTATTATGCATGCAGCCTGAGAGATGCAGAGATGAAGAGCGAGGCGAGACCTTAGATAAATTGGCCTGTTAAGTGATAGAGAGAATGGCTGTTTACATCCGTTGAGCCAGTGGACTGTCTAATTTAAATGACCAGAGCTTTATAATCAGCTTTTCAAACTGGCATGCACCACGAGATGCAGAAACGCAGTCACTGAACCCTGATAATCTCCTAAGAGTTTAGCACAGCTCACGCAACCTCTACCCTTACAAACATTCACTTTAAAAAAAAAAAAAAAAAAATCTAGGACAGTGTTAGTGAATGAAGTGACTCATAGTCACTGGACACTGATCAAAGGGGGTTTAAAGTACGCACTCATGTGAAAACACAGTAACTTACCACAGCTGTTGCTGTGCCCGCTCCTAATGATGCCCAACTCATGATCAGGGTCAGTACACCACACACCATAATACTGAAATGAGAGAGAGAGAGGACATAACAGTGAGATGTGAGGTTAAACTTGAAATTAAACATTACCTTGCAAAAGTTTGGGTTACTAAAATCTTATTTGAAAGAAGTCTCTAATGCTCACCAGTCTGTCATAAAAACAGTCCGTCATAACAACTCTTGGAGTGATTAGCATGGTAATGTACAAGACAAGGTTAATGTGTTTGGGCTTGGTGGAATATATCTGACATGCTGCTATGGTAGAGCAAGTACTGAGACTACATCCACAACATGCATCTGTGAGCATGTAAGAAATACTGCTGCTCCACATATAACATGAACAACTCTCATATATTATACATGAATCACCTCATAGCAGATCCCTACAGGTGGAGCTGGGGAAGGTGGAGGGTTTCTAGAGTGTGCTGCAAACTGCTACCACAAACATTAGCCAAATATTTAAATGTTGCACAATGAGTTCATTAGCTAATGATTCAGGAGAGAACCAATCGGCTGTGATGTGATCATGATGTCAATATGTAATACTGAGTCAGATATATTGGACTGCGCCATCTAGAGTTTCATGCCAGAACTTTGTATTTAAACTGTTGAATACTATTATAATAATATTAATAATAAAAAAAGAAAAATAAATGTATATATACACCCCCCCCCCCCCACACACACACATATAAAGTGACCCCAAACCTAAAGTAGTATAATGCAGTTTTTCTTATAGGTATATGTAGTTAGACTCATATTTTAATGATTATAACCGATAAAAAACATTCATTGCCAATAGGATTGTGATAAAGCATTCTGTTTTAAATGAGTGCATATATGATATACATCTGTAAAGAAGAAATTGTACATCACAGAATTCTACTATAATACTACCAACCTATGCTTTTTTTCCTATTAAAACATTTATTATAAAAATGTTTTAATATCATCTAAATTAATATCAGCTATACTTCCACTTAGTATGTAAATCCAATGTTAATTACAAATAGCTGCTCTGATAGATTCAGTAGGTAATTCATTAAGTAAATCAATGCTTACTGAATCATTCAAAACAAACCTTTTGACCGATTCATTGAAATAACTTTCTCATAAGTATAATTTGTTGGAGAAATTAACCATTCTGTTTACACTTTAGTAGGAAGCACATAAATGCGGATGTAAAACAGTGAGAAAGTGATCAAAGACATGAGCATGTGAGTGATCACATGAGCAAATGGGAAGTCAAAAGGAGACAGAGATGAATGGGGTAAACGGCTCCCTGGTGGCCATGGAAAATGGAGCCAAGGTTTCCTCAAACAGCCTTTCTCGTCTAAGGATGGTCTTAAAAGCACCAATAAAGCGGATTGGAAGCACATAATAATTAGTTAATGATGAGCACATGCTTGCCTGGGCAAAGAGATCAATAAGCATTAGTGGGGTAAGTGGGGAAGGACCTAAAGGAGCTTGCAATAAGGCTAACGGGGAGAGAGACAGAGGATTGAGATGAGAGGAAATGCAGGGCTTGCTGGCGACTGGCTAACCACAGCACTCCATGCACTCAGAGTCATTACACAGAGGTCTGTTTATGTCAGAGGCTGCATTATTTTACAGAGAATTTAAGCTGTCAGGAATAAACAACTTCACAACACAATACAAACAATTAACAATGGGAAAGGATTATATGTAAGATGAAATACAGGTAAAATTAAAAGTATATATTGCCTCCTTCCTCCATGTTAACTTCTTTATGATTACGAAAATTGGGTTAAATTTCCCTTCTGTGAAGGGAATGCACAAAGCCAGAGGTCTAACCATAGATATTTAGAGCACACTTACACTGTGAGCATCCATCGAGACTGCTTTGCCAATCCCAGACATGCTATGAGACAGATGACTAGGTCCAAAATCAGAAGAAGCAGGTATGTTAACCATCTGAAATAGATCAAACGGAAGATGAAAGCAGAAATAAGTGTTCCAATAACATAAAAAGGCACATATATATTTTATTTTGTATTTCTACTATAGTATTCTTATTTATTAGCTACTTATTGTATAGTTTTGTACTGTAATTACTAAATAGAGGATGTTGATCTAATCTAGTCTAAAGAATAAGATAAAAATAATACACTTAATCAAAATAGATTCACGTCAACTGTAGGAACGTTATGTTCAATAATATAAAAACAAACAAACAACTTATGTCTGCTTTTCTAAGCAAATAATGTTATGCTATTATTTGCACAGAATTTGATTAATTAAACTTTGTCATCTCATTCAATTTCTTTTAAATCAGTCGACAGTGCTGATTTTAATATTCATCTACTGTGTGATTTAGATGTGTGGGAGCACACTGACAGTAGGTCTCTAAGTACTTTAAAAGTGGGTGTTTATAGCACTCAGATTATTCTTCCATCTTCCGTTGTACGTTTCCCATCCAATTAATAATTGAACAGACCAAATACACATAAGAATTTCATGAGCTCCAGCCTAGTATGTGAGAACGTACAATCTGCCAAGCAGTGCACTCTGAGAAGGTGTTATTTCTTGTAATCACGCATACCATTTGATCCCATACATTTTTTTATGTAGTATGAACACATACAATTTCAATTAAAGATTCACAAAATGACCTAAGTAGTAGTAGGGTTTTACTGTATTTTCTGTATTGTATTGATTTAAGGTCTCTGGTTTGGTGTGCTACTGGAATGCCTGGCAAGCCACAATCCGATCAGTAATCCTACACCATGAGGACTTAAAAATGCCCACACATCTTGAGACATCGAGAGCGAGAGAGAGAGGGAGGAAGATAAATATATGGACACTAAGGTGTATGATAAATCAAGGGAGAGAGTACAGAGCTTGGGGCGATTAGATTTGCCCATGAGTAATGGAGGAAGAGAAGTTTGACCGTTGCTGCTCAATAGCACAGTCCTTTAGCTGCTTGAAACACTAGCTACTCGTCAATACATGCACTGCAAGTTCATAACGTGCCGGTCTACAAAATGGAAATGTAATCTTCTTGGAGGGCATAGAAATCAATTTAACAAGACTAACAGCTCCAAAAGGGCACAAGTAGCCTACAGTAGTCCACATGAGATCCAGTAGTGCCAGTAAAGATAAACAAGTAGGCCAAAGCTGGCACCTTTAAGGCAGTGCCCCATTAAAAACAACTGGATTTTAGTAGGGGTAGAAGGGTGAGGGGGGGCAGGGCAACATGTTTGAGAAGTAGGGC
Organism: Carassius auratus; assembly: GCF_003368295.1. Lineage (NCBI taxonomy): Eukaryota > Metazoa > Chordata > Actinopteri > Cypriniformes > Cyprinidae > Carassius > Carassius auratus. The sequence goes on from NW_020529079.1 coordinate 11,535, forward strand.
CATAATTATGAGATGTAGAGCAATAAATGGGGACATATATTTGGGGAATAGGTCCACAAGTTTGAAAAAAAGAAAAGAAAAAGGGTTACATGTTTTGAGGAGTAGGACTAAAAGTAAAAAACTAAGGTCACATGTTTAAAGAGTAGGGCAAATAACTAGCTTGCATGTCTGAGGAGTAGGGCCAGAAGTTTTAAAAATTAGGTGAAGATTTGAGGAGAAGGATCAGAAATTTAGAAAGCAGGGTCATATGTTTGAAAAATAGAGTCAAATGTTTGAGGAATAGAGCTAGACATTTGGAAAATACCGTCATATGTTGATTAAGAAGTAAGGTCAGAGATCTGAAAAATAGGGTGAAATGTTTGAAAAATAACATTAGATGTTTTTTAGGAGAAGGGTCAGATATTTGGGAAACGTGGTCTTCTGTGGGTCACAAGTTTGAGGAGTAGGGTCAGAATTTTGTAAAATAAGGTCATATGTTTGAGAACAAGGGTCTGAAGAAAAAAATGGGGTCACGTGTTTGAGGAGTAGGGACAGAAATTTGTGAAATATGTTCAATTTTTTGAGAAGTAGAGCAAGATGTTTGGAATATAGGGTCTGAAATTTAGAAAATAGGGTCACGTGTTTGTGAAGTACAGATAGAAGTTTGAAAAATAGGGTCAGGTGTTTGAAGATACAGAAGTTTGTTAAATAGTTAAATAGTGTCAAATGTTTGCGGAGTAGGGGCAGAAGTTTGGAATACAAGGTCAGGTGCTTGAGGAGTAGAGCTAGATGTTTAGATAATTGGGTAACATGTTTGAGTAGTAGAGTCAGAAGTCTAAAAATTAGAGTCAGAAGCCTGAAATTAGGATCACGTGATTAAGGAACGGGCTTCTGAAATATTTCTGACACACGGCTACATCAGCAGTCTCTAAAGTACATGGAGCCGTCCTATCTCTAACCTCTGATGAGACATTGTAGTAGTTGCAAAAGTTTTCAAGAGCACGGAGTGCAGTAAATAAGCCATTATTAGCCCACCAGCCCAAGGCAGCTTACCTGTAGTACTCTATGAATGAAGTTTTATCTGCGATGGCTGCCAAATCCACTTGCACCTTCCCGGTGTCTGGCATGGCTGTCATCTGCTGGATAATGTTGTTGGCCATCTGCTGCATGAAGCGCAAGGTTTGGGTGTAGTCTCCCCGCGGAGAAAATATCTCATCCAACCGCTCCAGGTGTTCTTTCAGCCCGACCTGCATACTACCCAGTGAGTTTCCCACCTGAGAATAGAGACAAGAAAAATGCTGATCACCATTAGAAGGTTAATAATGGCAATCAGGCCCACTGGCACGGAGACGAATGGCTCTTTCCAATTAGTTCTCTATGGGAGCAGGAGGCATGCACAGGGGATCATAGGATTGGCAAGAGTGACAGAAAGAGGAGAAATTATTTAAGGAAAAAACACTTCAAGATATCTTATTTTGTCTTCAACAGACAAAAACAAAACAAAAAGTCACACTGGTCTGGAATGTATATGAAGGTGAGAAGATTATGAGTACATGAAATTTTGTCAATTAAGATGTGGTAACAGTGAACTTTTGGTGCGGATTCACAGGCTATAAGGGTACATTTTCAATAATGTTGCAATGCATAAAGCATATCTTACACAGAAATCACTTCAAGACAAGCTTTTTTTTCAATATGGTGCAATTCATGTGAGCAACTTGAACCAGTTGCAAAATCTGCATGCTTAAAGGAAAATGTGAACGTTTAATGGTTTTATGTTATGATTATGTTATGATTAAAGCTAAACAATTTTCTCAAAATAAAATGTAGATTATAAACTAGTTATAAACTTTGATATATGGCAGGAAGGAAGCTGATTTGTTTTGGCAGACCATCCATAGTTAATGTTAAGATGGACTTCTAGGCTCAAAACCTGTCCAGAAAGTAACAAATCAGTTTTCAGTGAGCTTCATTAGTCCCTGATCTCTGTTTGGACAGATTCACTGAAGCGGGCAGAGAATCAATAATGCTTTCAGGAGGATTTTGTCAGGTCACCACTTAATATTACTGTTGTCCGCCTGCCTAGGTGCAGAGTTATGACAATGAAATAATCTGTGCTTACTTCTTTAAAACACTAGAGCCTCTGTTGCAGGCTTGAGTCCATGTCAGAGATCTATCCGAGTATAGACCGGTCTGTAAAGCCTGTAAAAACTGAAAGGTTTGTACCATAGAAGGTAAACCAATTGGGAAAAAGCTTTCGTTAGCATTAAAAGTTTTTGCATACAACCTTAATATGAAAATGTTATTATTTTATTTTAATTAATTAGTGATTTTAATCTTATAAAAGGCCATTGTGTGGAATTTCTGGTAAACTGCTCTCATTCTTGTCAATAATTTCTCGTTCTGCTTTAATTTCAGAGAATTGCAATATGAGGCTCTTTTGAATAATTGCTCTATAACTCGTAATTTCTAAATGGTGGAAGCATAATTAAGACTAATAAAGATGAAGATTCAAAACATTCTTACATTAGATTCACTTCCATTGTGGAAAGTGTGGATACTGCATGAAATAGAGTTAAAAGCATGAGAAATGGCAATCACTACACCCGTTTACTCACAGTTGCAACAACTGTTTTCTGGCACGCAAATACAGACAGGAGGCGTTTAAAAAGCCTGGAAGCTCAAAACCTTCCTCCACACTCTCCCAATCACTTCAACATTCATGAATTCAGTTGTGCAATCAAGCTTGGCCTTCCAACGCGGTCCTCTTTGCCTTTCAATCTTAAGAGAGAAACTTCCACTAAAGCTGAAATTGGATTTATGCAGTTGTAGTGCAGCCAATGGCTGTTTATTGTTCTCACATTCTGAATGTTGTTTTAGCTACAGCAAACAGTGAAAAGGCTGTTTTAGACAGCATATTTAGATATGTTCACTCGGCCGTGAGGCAATGCATTATGGACCAGTGAGCCAAAGATACACTGGCAGAGAGTGAGAGTGACAGCAGGAAGCTCTCGGAGGCAGTGTATTAGAAGAACAGAGGTTGTCACCACATTGCCAGCAGGTAATGAACATCAGGGCTGAATGAGGAGAAATGTTCTGCCAGCCAGCCAAATGCTCTGTTTGTCACACTCAACCTGCCATATGCTGAATTACACCGCCCTCAAATCCAAGACATACTGCTGGAAACATCGTTTGTGGGTTGTGTTAAATATTACCACGCTCAGTGCATAGATGGTGACGTTCAGACATTTGAACGGGAAATGAAAGATCTTGTAAACCTGTCACTTAATCCATATCAATTATAACAAAGACTGAGATTACAATAAAAATAAATCACTGCTTTTTTGTTAATAAAAATGTGAAGTCTGTGCAGTACTAGCATACTTCGACATTACATGCAGTCTATAACTTTTACTGCTTAGTATGCTTGAACCACTGTATTGATAAATGTTTCAAACCCTATGTTCAGAATGAACTGCTGACTATTTGCAGAAAAAAAACATAGCATACAGTCGTCAATAATCAAGAAATATTGCAATATTTACATACTTGCTTTTAAATAAGTAGAAGGTTCAAGTTTTTAATTCAAGGAACTATCATTTCAACCAAATAGCACTGGCAGCCTAGAAAACCCCAAAATGTTTCAAACTAATAAGTAAAATACAATTAAAAAGTGTTTAAGTCATATTTTTCCACATCGTTTCCTTCAAAACATTTAATCATTTTTATCAATATGCAACAATAAAACAACACACTGTATAATAATCAGTGCATCTTTAAGGCGTTTTACTTGATGAGTAAGGCATTATAAGATGGCATACTTTCTGTTATGAACATAACTTTTGTGTTGTTTCATTTTAAATAAATGACATTTTATATTACATCATTCATTTGCATGTTAAAATGAAATGTTAAATTACATACAATGTTAAATTAAATTAAATTAAAAACATAAATACATTCTCAATAAATCCTCAATCATTTGATCAGCAGGATGCTGACAGACATAAAAAGCAGACCAGTGATTGTGGACGCATGAGTGGATATACAGATAGAATTTAATCTCCTTTAATGCAGATGAACAGATAATCCCAGTCTTCTCTTTGTGCATACTGTTTTCCTTTGCCTACACACATGAATACACACACCAGCTGGATGTGTTTGCATTAGGATAGGCTTCTAGAGTCTATCTACAACTCTAACTAGAGGTTAAAATGGAGACAGGCACAATATGACTACAGCTCTCAACTCGCAGAGAAGAAGCCTGCAGCCTGTGTGTGTGTGTGTGTGTGTGTGTGTGTGTGGTGCCACTCATCACATGATACACTCATACTCCAGCAGCAGTGAAAAGCCCCTGAGGCTCCGGCTCGAAGTTCTTCAGCATGCAGAATGTAACAGGCAAAATTCAGATTCAGTTTTAATCACAGTGTTCCTCGGGCGATTCTAATGAAATGGGAAATTCTTACCAGACTGCCAATGCTACCCAGTGTGTGATTGGCATTGGAGATGGAGTAAGTCAACTGGTAAACGCCATCGTTGGTTTCGCTGTTTCCATAGAAACCCACGCCCACCGCTGAACTGTGAGAAACACAAATCAAGGCAGAACAACAGTTTATGTTACAAACAGAGTTCATATCAATAAAACTCTGTCACGTTGCTTCTGACTGCTTGTTGAAGATTTGAAACATTTACAGGTATATTTGACCATCGTAATTCCCAAATTCCCACCCAAATTCATGGTATGAGATAAAGGATTTTGTTGAATGTACATTCACAGTTCAGTGAAGCTTTGGTCTCGGTCCACTCGTTGAAATCAGCAGAAGAATTAACAAAAAGAGTAAAATGTGATGAAATATCATGGATTGATTTAAGATTTAAAGTTGTGGGGATATTTGTCTATTTTTTTAACCATCAAGCACATTTTTCCTCCAATTATTATTACGATTTGTCTCAATAGTGATTGTACGATTTTCCAAAATGTCATAGTAAACTACTGCATTATAATATAATATAAAATAAATAACCAATAATAATAATTGTTTTCCCCCATTACAGCAATTAAACCAACTTTAAATCATGGTAATTAATTTTTCCTCATAAAAAAAAATATACACTACTGTACAAAATCTTTTTTTGTTTTTGAAAGACGTTTCTGACGAAAGAATGCTCATCTGGATCAGAAATAAATGAAATGCCCTTGTTTCACAAATCGCAGTTGTAATATTGGCATAAAACGAAGAGTAAAGTAAGTCATCTAAAAAACACACAACTACTGCAATAAACATGAAAAGTGTGCTCACTGGTATCAGTTTGGCTATAAAATTCATCATTTTGACTCAATTGGTCTCATGGTAGATTCTAATGTGAAATCGGAGTTAATATTTCAAAGCAGCCTCCAGAATCGTAGTCTACCTAATTAGATTGTTGTGTCATCTAACAGCCAAGCAACCAGTCTGCTTGCTTTCTTCTCCAGACAGTATCAGATCAGCTTCATTAAGCAGCCTCATCAGAACCATGTGTGCAGACTGTCAAGCATTAGGGCCGCTCAGTCCATCTCAGTTAGCAAGGGATCTAGCCCTCACTCCTTATGTTAGAGCCGCTGTATGAGACATAAGTCCAGGTGTGATATTTCCTGTGCTTATGGAAAACCTCTTCTGTTTTTGCTATTTTGATATATTGTATACAGTTCGTCACTACTGAATTTGAAAACAAGATTCAAGGCCCAGAAAGGTAGTAAGGACTAGGGGTCAACCGATATGTGTTTTTCAGAGGCGATACCGATTATTACAGATCAAGTAAACACATAAACAATATTTTAAACTCATATATGTGTGTGTATGTGTGTGTGTCTGGTGTAAAAATTTAAATTAATGTCAAAATTAAGAATATCAACACTGTAAACCCTAATAAGTCCACAGAACTCAAATATTATAAACCGATTACATAAAAACATTTAAAGCTGCAGTTGGTAACTTTTGACGCTCTAGCAGTTAATAAACAGAACTGCTTGCATCTTGCGGAACAACATCGTTAATTAATAATATATTAATTAAAAATAATTAATACTGGCACCGATAATTGGCCAGGCTGATAACCGGTTGACCCCTAATAAGGACATTGATAAAATAGTCCATGCATCCATTTCTTTGAACAGACTGTTACAATAAATAAACAAAAACTCACACTTGGGTTATAAATCAACACAAGAAGTTGTTTTACGTACCGTATTTTTCGGACTATAATTCACACCTGAGTATAAGTCGCATCAGTCCAAAAATATGTCATGATGAGGAAACAAACATATATAAGTCGCACTGGACTATAAGTCGCAGGACCAGCCAAACTATGAAAAAAAGTGCGACAAAGTCCGGAAAATACGGTGTATATATATATATATATATGTCCATGTCATTATTGCCATTTAGCATATTCAACTTTTATTTTTTTCTCAAAGCATCTCAAACTCCAGATCGGACTCCCCTTTGACACCCTCTTCTAACCAACACATACTTTGTTCATCCACAAACACCCACTGGACTATTCTCAGACTGCACTATTTGTTGTCAGATATCACAGAGTTTTGAACAAAAACAGTGTAAAAATGCTTTCGATGCAAATATAAGAAACCCAAAGGACAGTGATGGGGAGTAAGCAGATGGCATAAATTTTCCTGTTATAATAACTCCTCAACATGTGTGTGTGTGTGTGTGTGTGTGTTTTGGTGTGGGGGCAGGTGGCCTGAGTGAGAATCCTGTCTCTGATTTCCCCTAAGCATGATGGATTCCAGGCTCTTTCCTTATATCATTACTAGAACTCCCTCAGGCCGGCAGCATCTCTGCTCCCATTAGCCCAGCTCTCGCCCTCAGCTTCCAGCACACTGCTGAAATCACTGCTCATCTGGTTACATCTCACTTACAACCTGCACCTCTCCATTTATTAAAGCTCCAAAAGCAGATGAGGTGTAAATTTGAAGGAAATGATTGGGCACAGTGTCTGTGAGATGAGTAAATTAGCCAGATCTCAAACCCAGAATGATTAAGCCTAAAAAAAGTGTAAAGATTTAAATCGTTCTTAAAGGGATGGATCAAGGTGGATCATAAGAACACTGCCTGTGGTGTTTTTAACATGTTCATATGAATCAATCCAGTACATGCATATAGATGCCATCTGCAAATAAAACACATTTACACATTTTTACATTAACAACAGCCTCTTTTTGCTGCTGTAGCTTCCAGAATTTAAATGTTAATGACCTCTGCTATGACTGCATGTCCAAAACTGCTTGACAGTTTATTAAAATTTAAAACACCAACTTTAAAATCTACAAAACCACCAAATAAATGTTACATTTTTATGACTAGGCAAGGTTAGTTCAAACTGTAAGTGGTGCAACTGCCAAAAAACCTGATTCATAATTCACAATATTTGAAGAAAAAAAAAAAAACACATTGCAAAAAAATATTCAAAAACATTTGAAATTGATTAAGGTGTGCATGCACATATGCTGGGAAAAATGTTTCCCTTTTTTGCTTCTTACTTATAGGAATATTTTTAAAAGCATTTAAAGTTAAACGAAAAAAATATTATTTTTTTCTTTCTTACAAACACACAACTTTTTGCTTCACTAGACATTAACTGATGGCCTGGAGTTGTGTGGATTACAAGTGGATCATTGTGATGTTTTTATCAGCTTTTTGGACTCTCATCCTGACGGCACCCATTCACTCCAGGGGATCCATTGATGAGCAAGTGTAATGCAATATTTCTCCAAATCTGTCTTGATGAAGAAACAAACTTATCTAGATCTTACATGAAGTGAGCCAATTTTCAGCAGATTTTCATTTTTTGGGTAAACTTTTCCTTTAGTGGTCACACCAATTGACATTTTTAGAGCAATAAACAAAAACATTTGTTTGAAATGTTACAAAAGTTTTCCAAAACCATATGAAACCATAATGAATACAAACTTTGCATGTCTAAGAACTTGTCACATATGAGATTTCTAAATATTAATCCTTTAATTTATCTTGGACATTCGCATCTCTCATTCACAGTAACAAATGTCACTGTATGGAAAGTTCTGCATACAGATTCTTGAAATCTTCTCCATTTGTCTTCCAAAAATGAAAAATAAGAGTGAGGACTGATATCACTGCTAGAGACTGGTGATCTGTCTTTAAACCGCTGAAGTACTCATTCAATTCTTCAGAAAAACACTTATGCGCTCCCACTGAGCTCTGACAGAGTGACTCAGGATAAAACTGACATTTAAACACCTAATATGCTCAAATGTGCAAATGACTGACACACTATCTCCCTAAGCCGTACTGTCAGATGCTTTTCTGAAGCTGGATATGAATTACAGGGTCAGTTCCTGCTGAAACGTCCCACTGCGGCTGAATCTTCACCCATCAAGCATCTCTGCAGGGCTTTAATGGGGTCAGAGCTGTCATTAGAGCTCAGACCACGGCTAACTGAAACAAACGTCTATTTAGGATTAGCAAGAATTGAGATAAACTGAAAAACGTTGGAGAATGGGGTGGAAAAGGCTAATGTTATTCTGTAAATGAGAGAACTGGCTTCTAATATACACGGATGCACTCTAGTGTCAATTGTTTTATTGGGAACTGAACCAGTGTGACTGGATGAAAACTATTCTGGTCCTCTTTTATTAGATTAAAAATGGACAAAGGTAATATAATGAAATTAAAAAGCGACTTGAGCTGATAGGATAATCCAATAAGGACCACGTGCCACCCGACAAAAACATGAATGAGATAAACAGTCACATTACTGAGTTAAGATCTCATTATAAGAGCATCTTTGCTTACAAGCATTGTGCTGCAGTGCACCTCTGTTTTCAGTATCAGTCAAGTCAAAGATTCCTTTATGTATATATGTGGTTACAAGTTTGGTGTCAAGTGTAGCATATGATAATGACGCCATTAGTTAACCAAAGAATTAACCCAAGAATCAGTGATGTTTCTCAACAAAAGAAAGGAAACTGTGGGCAGAAGATGATGATGTCATTTGGTAAGTGGAGGAAATGAGAAAACTAAGCCTGCAACTTGATTCCATTATGCATCTCTAATTCAGACTCTATTTATATTCCATAAGAAGGACAATACTGAATTAGGGGACAAAAGTACACTTTTAACTTAAACGCCATGTACTCAGAGAGATTACAGTACTGCTTCTCCAGAGAAAACGGCTAAATGTTGAGTAAAAAACTCCATATTGTACATAATTAATCTTGGACAAAGATCCATTAATAAGAAAAGTAGCTTAACATGAGACTGTAAATTGTGGAAAGAGAGTTTATCAGCCCACTCACATTTAAAATGGCAGTTTCGAGTCAGTCTCCCTAAACACATCTGTATCTAAATACTTCAAACTTAAATAATATTTTAAATAATATTATCAGTATACGATTTTTTCAACAGTTTTATAGTTGTAACAGTCAGTTACAATTGCCAGGGGCTCTCTAAGAGAACTCTAATGAATGTGACGTTAACAGGCATTGGCTAAAAGCCAACTTCAGTTTAGGTTTTATATAGGTCTTTAAAAAAAATCCCATTACTTCCAATAGATGCACATTCACAAGCAAAGGGTTAAACGGGGCTTTAGCTGAATCACGCAGCAGCACTTAGTACGACAACCAGCCCCGTGTCTAGATCTGGAATGTTAACTTAATCAGTGCTCAAACTTTCATGACTGTCACAAGTTTTAGCAGGACCCTCTGCTAATTCAATTTAGCATATTAGCAAAAACATTTGTTCTCTTTTATTGACATAATTAAAAGCAAACAGTGTTAGCAGTGTGCTAACTCCCAATGCTCTGGAGGTTTGAAATCGGTTTAGCGGTAAGAAGTGAGCTTCAGGTCAGGACCCCTACAGAGATGACATTGTTTTCACATGCCCAAACACACACACACACACACACACACACACACACACACACACACACACACACACACACACACACACACACACACACACACACACACACACTTATTGTCCAGACTAGATGGATCCTGAAACTTGTTTTTATCTCACTGCAAACACGAACCCCCAATAGACTTTGTGTGCAAGAGATTCTGAGATTCTGTTTTCTTGTATATTCATTCACTGGACATAATGAATCCTGTGACAGGTGTGTGCTGGTTAGCAAAGAATACACTTAAGCAACAGATCCGGCTCGGAGAGCAGAAGTGAAGGAGGATTAATTTTCACAAAATTAGAACTGAGTTTCCTTCTTGTTTCCTACGAATCAGAGCTCTGATTTGTTCCACCGTTTGGGAGATCAAGTAACTGTGTGCGAGGTCACAGCATATCTGGCTTAAATACTAAAAATATCTCTTCCACAGCTCACATCTTGCCCGTGAACCCATCGCATAACAAATCCAATCCAAATGCACCATTATTCCCTGGCAAAATAGCGCTGACATCCTAAATGAGATGTCACAGGTTAAAGAAAATTTCATTCTAACTCTAAATGCCCTCTGAACTTTTTTCTACTCAGCCGTTCTGGATGAAATGTGCACGTCTTGCATGACTCATCTTCTTTTTCTACCCCTTTTCCTCCTGCAAGGTACATTTTTGTGTTGCTTTTCCATTGTTTTTCTATGGGAACATGCATTTGATAGTCATGTTTAACCTTGGCGTTTACTTCGGTGTTTACTTCTTGTTTTAAACACATAAAAAAATACATTTCTTAAAAAAAAAAAAAAAAGAAATTTAAACAGCCACACTAAAAAACTGATCTGATCAATAAATCGGAATTGAGAACCAGAGTTGGATATTACAGTATTCTAATTACTTTCCAGAGAGCACAGTAATATGATTACATTTTAAATGTATTTAATGTGTTACATTTCAAATGTATTTAATAAGATTAGAGTTACTAGTGTCAACACAAATTATATCACTTAAGTTACAAATGCAGTTTTAAGAAAATGAAGTAAAATGCATTTTTAAAATCATGTTTTGTGCATCAATATGCCCTTTTATAAATCACCAGAGATTGGAAGCTAAAATGCAGATGGCTCGTTCAACGTTTAGATGCAATGAAATAATATTTTAAAATTTCCACTCAATTTCAAAAGCTGTACGTCAGATTGTGTTATCTCTGAGGTAAATAGAAAGCTTATTCCTCACAGTGTGTCTTTCAAAAACCAGCAGTAACCTAGACTTAATGAATCGAGCTGCTTTGTTTGCAGAGGTGATGTGGGAGTTTCTAGGTTTGCGTATCTCATGTGGATGATTATCTTATGAATAGTATGCACTAGGACTGGGTTTTGACACAAATGTAACAATTCGATTCGATTCTCATTCATAAGCTTTCCATTTGATTCGATTACCAAGTAATTGCCAAATTTTCTTAATAATAATAATATTTTACAGAATTATTATTTTTCCCTAAGAAAATTATGTCATTTGGTATTACATTACTATAATATTGAAGCTATAGCATACACCTGTTAGAATTACACAATGAAGTTTTTAAAATAATAAAATTAATTACATTATAATATTTCTACTTCTATTAGTATTTTTTTAAATATAAAAATGTAAATAATATAATTTATCATTTTCATAAAAAAATATGATTTATTCAAACAAAGATCAAACATAAGAACATACATTACAATTAATATGTTATGGTGGATATATTTGCCAAAATAACCCCCCTCTCTAAAGTTTATTTTTCTAACAAGTAATGAGTTTATGATCACTAAATAGGTTTGTTTCTGAGGTAAATGTGACGTTATGTGACATTGTTTACAAGCTGTTATATCTACGTCTTTGCGTGGCTGAAAAACACTGATTGAGTCATTACACGAGACAGGATACAGATTGTAAAGTGTACCCTTTCTTTTAACTTACCTTCTGATGTTTAGTCATGACTCATGATTATTTTGTGCTGAAACTGGTATTAATGTGGAGAAGATGATTAGTTCACAAATGCACATCGCACTGTGGCGTCTGTTGAACTGAGGCGCTACAGTGATCGGTTACTCCAGATTAAACAGCACCAAAACGGCATTTATTGTTTGAATACTCCAATACAATGGACATCAATTGAAACCTGAGACTTTGTTTCATATTAAAAGCACCAAAGCACAATGCTTATTGCGATTTATTAGATGGGAGGTGGCTTTCAACGTTCCGTCCATTAACTGAAAACAGGCTAGACTAATCGATTCTTGGGATTTACAAATCGATATCGTTCCATATAGGGGGTGGTGTTGGCGCAGTGGATAAGACACACGTCTTTGGTGTGAGAGACCTGGGTTCGAATCCACTGTGAGACACCAATGTGTCCCTGAGCAAGACACTTAACCCCTAGTTGCTCCAGAGGCGTGCGACCTCTGACATATATATCAATTGTAAGTCGCTTTGGATGAAAGCGTCAGATAAATGAATAAATGTAAAAAAAGAGAATCAATTAATATCGAGCTATCAATATTTTTTTACCCAGCCCTAGTGCGTGCATGCGTGGGTTTGAGCGCATTACAGATAATAAGCTCAGTCAGGAAAGACATACCTTGCACTGGTTTCATGAGGATTTCTTTAATAGAGTTCATTTGTTTTTGATAAGACTTACTTCATTTAAAGGTATAAATACTTGTGTATCAACTATTCACTGAGTTTTCATTCATTTTTGGAATGTTTAAAAAAGGAGACTGAGACAGCAGAAAGCACACCCTGTGTGATTTTTATTTTATTTTACAAAAGCACAGCGTTTTGTTGATATCGCAATGTATACAAATAAAGTAGATATTTTTGGGTTTCAAAGGTTGTATTACTCTTATTTACATTTTCAAAAATGACAGAATATTTTAAGTTCTTTTTGCTTAAGTTTTTAAGCTATTTTCCGCTGTTATCAGGAAAAACTTTAAGTTTAACTTTGTAGGCAATTTTTTAGGTTTGATAACTTGAAAGCAAAGTAATTAGTAATCTGATAACACTTTAAATGCAGTAATCAGTAAATGTAATCAAATCGCAATTTTAAAGAAGTAATTAGTAATCTATAGTAGATTACTTTTTTTGAGTAACCTACCCAACACTGTTGAAAACACATCCCTATAGGTTTGGTGGCGAATGTTTTTGAATATTAATACACTATCAAGAAATTTTGTTAAAAGAAATTCCCCTAAGAAATAATAATAAAAGTGTATTATTATAAAAAATATAAAAATACTAAGGTTTAGCAAGGTTGCGTTTATTTGATAAATATGTAATATTTGAATATATAATTTATTGCTTTTACGGCAAAGCTGAATTTTCAGGATTCTTTTGATGAAAAGAAAGTAAAAAAAAAAAGCATTAATTAAAAAATACAATTATTTTTAGTATTATAAACATCTATACTGTCACTTTTGCTTAATGTAATGCATCCTTGTTAAATATAAGTATTCATTCCCATTTCATCTGCATTTATTGACATGCAAATGATGCATTTAAAGCAAGATCAAAACTATAATGAAATCAGTCCCCGTTTCCTGGTGGGTGTAAAACAAAATGAATGAACTCACCATATGACCAGACCGGTAATAACAGCAGCCCATGTGACACAGCAGGTGTCGGGTCTTTTGACTTCCTCATCCTCTTCCCTTCGACAGCAAAACAGGCAGGAAAGATATACGGACAGCATCAGCAGACTCAAACCCAGACCCACGGCAGACACACAGGCCAGGAAGATCAGAGACTGCCAAACAGAGTCAGGCAAACATGGGGCATATGGTCAAATCAAACAGGAAGTAGAAAGATTCATCTGTCGTAAAGAAAAAGTTTTCATTAAATTATCTCAATCAGCCTGTTTTGTCTTTATTTCCACAAGATCATCAGGAAAAAAAATAAAACACTTGATAATTATAATACAAAATTATTGAAATAAATGTGTTTTTTGTAATTTTTTAATAGTACTGGAAAACAAGACAAAAATACAGATTTAGTTTCAAACTATTGCCAACGTTCTGATCTACACTTGAATGTGGTACATAGTCATTTGTTTATGTTATGTTACCTATGGGGAAAACATGATGTGTTTTCCTGAATAGTCTATATGTAGAAAGTGAAAAACAGAGATGACTGCATCTCTCAAAGAAGATGTATGTTGATGTTTTGCTTGTGTTCATGGCAGCTGTGGGTGGATGAATCGCATGATGGGTGTCATGAGGGCGAGCTGGGCCCCCATGTTCATCACCATGGCTACCCACATGGACTGGGGCTAAACAGAAACATTCAGTCTTAGAGCTGGAGCATCATGTGATGAAAGTAAAGCACAACAGCTCTGGAGTCTTGTGATGCAGGGCTAACAGAAGGACAGCTGGATATTAGATCTATTTTTAGCTTAAGAAAACACTGAAAATGACTATTGCTCATTTCAATGCAAAACAAATACCGCTCTGCACTTTCAAATTATAAAAGTCACATCAAAAGCCAAAAAAAAGTGTATAAACCAATTGCTAAAATTTCACAATACATAATCACAACATGCTCTTGGGAAATTCTGAGCAAAATTGCTAAAATCATTAAAGGGAGGCGTGTAATTATTTTTAATGCTCAAACCACACAAGAACTTGAGGATTTATAGTCAAAACCTGAGTAGCTGAGTAACAAAAAACACTAAAAGAGCAAAAAAAAACAAAATAAAAAGATCTCTATATTTGTCCTATGCATTGTTAACAGAGGACAAACTTCATGCCAGGGCTAATGAATACATCCAGAGGAGAGATGGAGGCCTATAAATATACATAAGCAGGAAATACATATTTACCCTTCCTTAAAAAAAAAAAAAAGCATTGTGATAGTTCTATGTTACAGCGATGGCTTCTGATTACTATATTCATCAATCATACTTTAAAGAAAATCATGATGACACTACTAACACTGCATGTTTCATACTTTTAAAGGTACTATTTAAAAGAGCACACCAAGGCACCTAAAAGATTGTGAGAATTTGTGTCAATGCTTTTGAAAATGTTATGCCACCAAAACTAAAGCTGGTGTTTTCATGTGATGGGAATTTCAAATCTGTGCAATGTCAACACATCTCTCGGTAATATCACACACCCCTAAGACGCTTTGGAAATATGTTCAGAAGAACAATTCCTGAGATTGATTTCAAATGAGCACTAGCAAGGGAATTTAACCGAGAGAAAGATTTGAGAAGGAGTTTATTTTAGAATGAGAGATGAAATTAATTTGTGTTGCCACTCCATTGATTTCCTCAAGTAACCCAGAGAAATGTGACCTTGAACAAGGCACGTAATATCTTTTTTGATAAAAAAACCCAGGCGGAAATATCGACTGAATCAATGAGCAAAATGTTCCTCTGGAGACAGTACTGTGTGCTAGGTCACAAATCACAGTAGAAACAGAGTCTCTTTAATGGAGATCTGACACACCACCAGATACATCTGTGTTTACCAGACACTGCACATTAATAGAGTTCAGTGACAGCCATTTATCTCACATTTTATCTCAGATCAATGTCCCTAAATGCTTATGGTACAAATATGTTAAATAATCAGTGTGGAATGCTTGTCTTAATAGTAATAAATTTGGATTATGTGAACAGATAAAGTACGCATATAGAGTCTAAGTCATAGACGTCAGCTCCTGTTTGAAATAGTTCAGTCAAGTTGAGAGAAAAACCTTTGATCCATTACCAAATTTCACACTCATTTCATTCAGCATGTTCCACTACTACAGTACATCTACAAGAACAGGCCACTGCTGGACAGGAGAGGCCGGGGCAAGTTGTGACACAATTTACTCCCACTAATGTGTTTGTTTTTAATTCAGCTTCTGTATAGGAATAAGTCTTAAAAATGGAAAAATTCTTGCCCTGTAAAAGGAAAACAATGCATATGGGACATGTCACACTGCATGGCAAAAACTTATTTTTTGAGTTTATCTTCAGTGAGTCATTTTCCAAACCTATCCCCACTCTCTCTCACCTTGTTTGCTGTTAATATTCACGGTCATATTCTAATAAAAAGGCCAAAAAAAAAAAAAAAGTCTCTAGAATAAAATATAAATAGGTTTTTGGATGAATTCAAAAAGCTACTGAATTATTAAAAGAAAGAAAAAAACAGCAATACATATATATTTTTTTAAGCATCAAAAATAGTAAACTTGTTTTACGCACTGACATACAGCCAAGAATCAATTATAAAATCAATACAAATTCACTTAAAGGTTCAGCAATGTTTAGGTGTTTTTTATTTCAATCATATCATGCTGAGGTAAGTGCTCACACATTTTAAATGTTATAAATGTATGCAAGTTATGAATTATAATATTTGCTGGACAGAACAAGACTTTGATTTTTTTTTTTTTTTTGTATGTTATTTCATTAATTGTATTTATTTTCAGTCTAATTGCTTTACTAACGGTTTCCTTCCTAGTGAAATTTCTGCTATTTATTTATTATAAATTTTGTTGGCTAAAACAATTGTTTGATATTTCTTTATTCTATTTTATTAATTTATTTATTGGTAGATTAATGAGTTGCTCATTGTTTACTTCATACTGAAAAGTCTTAGGATGTTTAATTCCTGTAACACTGTGACAACTTGCCCCGTAGTATGGTGCTCCAATTGTGGTCAAACCAACTTGTGTTCACTGAACTCTATTTCTTCCCTAGTCTCTTCAAGCATAACAGTGTAAATGTTCAATGGCTTCTTCTTGTTGATGCTGTCAATTATTTGTGTCAGCACAGAAACTCACCTTCAAAAATGTTACTAAAAAGTATAAACCGCTCCAACTTTAAGTTAAAATCTATAGTTAATCTTATAGTTTACTAAGATATGAATTGGTGTCAGTTGTTTACCCAGCAGCAATGGCAGAAAATGATCATATTGACTTTTAGTTTCCCCTTGTCTCCCCTCAATAAACTACAAATCCAGAGAACTCTCACCTGCTGATAGCTAGTGTCATCCGGTTTAAACGTGCTATCAACCGTCTGGAAATTAAAATTAAGATGCGGGAAATTGTGCAGCCAGTAGGTCCACCATGGTGCAATGTAGTCCTGGCGCGATGAGGCCATCCCGGACGTGAAACTCAAAAAACGCCGCTGATTTCTGGAGCGCTCCGGTAATCCTCACCATTCACTCTAAAACACCAAACACAACAAATAACCGCCACCCGCGGACGAGACACGATGACCAGAGAGGGAAACACTGCGTAAAAGTATTTTCCCTGGCTCTGTTTGCTTAAAATGATGCATAACACAAGAGTTGAGTGTGTAAGTGCATGCAGAGTGGTCAGCTGTGACCCCTCAAAGCCCCTGACACTGACTGACTCCAAGCGCGCCTGTCCTGCGCCTGCGCGCAACGCACGCGCGCGTCTACAATACCGTTCAACACTCCAGATAAGTTGTGAACTAACTTAAGCTCGATGTGTAAACGGCACAAAATGTCTGTAAATTCACAATGGAAAAAAGTGCTATAAAATGTGCCACTAAAAAGCTTATAGGTCCACACTGTTGTGAAATAAATCTAACACACAATATAATAAAGCAACCAGTGTGTCTGTATACACAGAAGACTGCAGTCCTTTTGTTCTCTTAAGATGTATTCGTTAAATAAGTTAATTCATGGAGTTTGTAAAATATGAATGCCTAATTCAGAGAAAAGCATCTGAGACATTTTTTTAGACAACATATATTTCATGTATTCAGACAGTGTGTGTCATTAGCTCTTACAGTCCTGTTCAATATTGACATCTGGTGGACAGAAAGGGCACTATTCCAGGGTTTTCAAGCAGTTTCAAACCAGGCAGATTTATTTTTAATCACTTTTGGATGTAAAGTACCACACTACCCACAATTCTGAGACAAAATCCACCAATTAGAGAAGCTACTTTTAGGCTACTATGGAAACATGAATGGTTTGAAACCAGTTTTTGTGTTTGAATATTTAAGATATTTGTAATATTATGTATTAACTTGTCTTACAGATAATGATTGTTAAAGACATTAAAAAAAAAAGTTGAGAGAATAAACCATAGTCAGGATAATACTACATTACCCACAATCCTCAAACAAAATCCACCAATCAAAAAAGATTCTATTACTGTGGAAACGAGACCCATTCAGTTTTTGAATATTTATTACATTTCTAATATATTGTATTTTAGGATACTATAGGTGCTAAAGTCTTTCATGAGAAAAAACATTCATACAGTGTATGCTAACGTCAAGACTTTAAAGTCTATCTCTCACAGCCTTGTGTCAAATATGGTGTCTAACCTGACTAAACACAGGATTCTTAACAAAACTTTCACCTGAAATTAATTGATGTCTAGTTTATTGGGGAAAAAGAGAACATAATGGAAACAAAATACTTCAGTTCAAAATACTTCAATTCTTAATCAATTACAGCGCTTCTTCACAGTTCTTAATGCATAGCCTAATGCACTATAAAAGAAGCCAAGTTCACAGTCTTGTATTGGAAAGTTTTTTAAATGTATAGAAAATATGTAAGAAATAGGCCAGTTTTAAATAACTGAGGTTATTAAAAAATATATAAACTATTTTAATTATGCATGTTGAGCACATTTAAAAATAAATAAATATATAAATAAATAAAAATAAACCTAATGATATCTCTTTCTACACACTCCATATGATGTAAAATTCTGGGATACAGTAGATGTGGGTGGTAAATTATTTGTTGAGGCTGTGATCACATACCGAGAGGTGGCAGTAGCACATTACAAGTCAAAGAGAATAAAGATAAGACAAGTAGAGTGAATGACCATGAAAAGATCTCCAGCATCTCAGTGCACTGAAAAATTAACATTTACTTCTTTTTTTATTAAAGGACACGTCCATAAAATGACAATCTGTATAATACTGTATGTGCATGCTATGAATCATAGAATCTCAAGTGTGCTGTTTCTGTATGAGTCCAGCAATGCAGACATGGTGAATAATGTAAGAAATGTGTGGCGCTATTAGCTGTATATTGCATATTTGTCATATTCGGCACGTTGGGTTTCAAGGTCAGCCGCGAAAACCTGCCATGCAGTTATTTTTGAGAACAGGTCTGAATGATTTTAATTTCAATTACTCATCTGACTGCGACGACCTTCCTGCACAACAATTCAAATATCAGGCACTGACTGTACCGACAAGCTTCAGAAGCTGTAAATATGCTGTAACTAAATATAACTAATCATTATGACCCACAACCTTTTGCTACACAAAACCGAGTTTGTCAACACATACGCTATGGCAGGTTTGGGATTCAAACGAGCTTTCAAATCTCATTTGCGTCATTTTTCGTTCTCAATTGCTCCCTCAATTGACATTATATAAAATTGTGACAATGTCCCAAGACACGGCAGGAAGTATTTGCATAATAAACATTTTCATAAAGGTTGTAGCTGACATCACCACAATGACTCTGAGAGAAATTCCCTCCCCATCACCTACCGTTATTACACATTAATCCTCCAATTCCTGAGCCAGCTGTGGTGGTTTGCTTTTGATGTTCAAAACAACGTATAGTGATATTAAGGAGTCTTTCCTCTTTGGTTATTGCTTTTTGGGATTTGGAATCCTAAATCCCTCTGTGGTGCAGCGAGTGACTAAGGCCTATACATATGAATGAAGATTTACACATCAGGCTCAAAGAGCTTGCGTTCAATCAGACGCCACTGCTCACTATAGCTCCGAGGGCTGAGCTGAGGAGCAATATCCCACATTCAGAGCAGGGAGATTGTACTTTCCCTCAGACTTTGTATTATTCTCATCTGCTTTCATCCACTGAGACATTTGTCTGTCTGAAAATCATTGACTTACTCATCTGTGCCATCATGAGTCATGGAAAAGCTAGCACATGTCTTTAATCATGGCTATTTTTGAGTACTTCTGCTAAAATGTTTAATAAGGAATGAGGAAAGTGTGCTATTACTGGACCCAGTCCTCTAAGAACTCCTTAGCAAACAATACAGCACAAAATCTAAATGGGAAATATTTTACCCTATTATTAGTACCAGAATACTTAAAAAAAAAAAGGTAAAAGGTAAAAATTGTTTTATCTTAAAGTGTACCTGGAAAGCAGCGTTGAGTGTAATGCACAACTGAGTAATTAATCACTGCGATTTTATTACTTTTCCCTTGAAAAAGTAAGGCATTACTCTTTCTGTAATTGAATGACAGTTACTCCTGATGTAATTGTATTAAATACTGTATAGACTGTAGAACAATTCTAAATAAAGCAACAGTGGATACATAGACCATATCAGTTCAAATGTCTTGTCTGGATGCTACAAACTAAGTTGGCACTTGGGGCCAATTATTGTGCTTTTAGGGGGTGCACTTTAACATTTACGTACTTTGAGGACTTTTTCGTCTTTTTTCACTGTCTTGTATCAATCTGCAATCTCTAGAAGCATAGACAGAGAGTGAACAAACTCTGGGGGTTACAGTAGGTTAAAAGTAGCCTAGTTCATCTTTTAACTACACACATCATAAACTCATCTTTTATGACCAGAGAGGGTAAGACTGCGTAAAAGTATTTTCCCTGGCGCTGTTTGCTTAAAATGATGCATAACACAAGAGTTGAGTGTGTCTATGGACAATAAAAACATTGTAAGTTCAAGTTATTAATTAAGCTTTCATTTCCACGGTTATTCAAACTGTGAATACAAAAAGCAAGCAAAGAACATTTCGAAGATTATATTATCGAAGAACATTATCACTGACTTCAGTCAAGTGCAAGTTTAAGAGCTAAAGAAAAGGAAAACTCCTGTTATAATCAGTGAAACGAATGAAATTAAACTCTTACCTAAATCGTAAGTTCAGCTGCACTTTGCTGTTCATTATTACAGGAGAATTCGCGAGAGAGCAGAAATCAAGCGTGAGCACTGAATGCAACTCTGGAATTTTAGCGATGACTCATCCGAACGATTCTGATTGGCCAATGCATTCATAGCTCAACAGAATTGTGTGTGATTGGTTACTCAACACTGTAAAAAAGCATGAAAAGAAATATGACGCCACATTCAACACTTTTCATTTTTGCTTTATTTTCAACAGTTATTATACGTAAAAAGTTTTTTAATTTAGAAGGTTATCAGAAGGCTTATGAGGAGCTATTTCTGTGTTTCAACCATTTGGCGCATATCAGGGAAGACGGAAGCTGAAAGCACAGAGCAGTTTTTAGGAGTTTGGGGAGTGCAAAATAGAGAGGCTTTCATAGCCATGTGTCCTAAAATGAATACAGGAACACAGAAGAACATAAAGAGATCAAAAGCGTCAGGACTAAAAAAGACAGTGAGTAATAAAGCATTTCGTTGATGGAGGAAGCTGAGAGCTTCTGCACTTGCTAACAGATTCCGAGTTTGTTTTCTTCTGTCTGAAAGTTACTGTAAATAATTGCTTTATAACCATGGATATGCCAAAGTTTTGGCTTGTAGAAGGAGAGGGCATGTTAGAGGGTCATGGAATGCTAAAATACATAAAAGAAATTTGATAACACTTAAGAAAAGGTAACACTTGTTAGCTATTAAAGGTACAATTTGTAAGATTTTTGCAGTAAAATATCCAAAACACACTAGGCCAGTGTTATATATTTTGTCCAGTTGATTACTAAAAATATCTCTAATGTTTTCAACTACTTGTAAATCATGAGAAAATGTCCATTCTAAACAGTGACATGGGGCAGTGCAGTCGCCTGTCGATGACGTTAGTTTCCCTTTGTTACCACCTTTACTGATGTAGAAACCACATGACAACATTGACAACATATCTTTACAGAAAACGTATGCTATTATAACGATCAATAAGATTAGTATTATGGGGCATATACGCCAAACGCGGGTCATCTCTAGACCCGCGCAAGGACGCGTCTGATCCATAGTAGAATCGCATTTTTTCATTGACTTTCTATGTAATCTACTCGCGCAAATGGTTGAAGTCGCGTTAAATCCATGATTTATCTTTCCGTCTGATTGATGGCCGTCAGCGGTTGGGTAGAAGACGACAAATCCCATCATTCCACCCTCCTTCTTAGTGTCATCAAACCACACGATTGTTATTGTTTTGGTAGTGCACCCTCTCGTGGCAGGTCCTACAACCTGTACCTTTAACTACGACATTTCTCAATAAATTCTTAATTTGCTGCTTATTAATAGTTAGTAAAGTAGTTGTTAGGTTTTGGGTAAGATTAGGATGTAGAATAAGGTATTAATACTGTATGTTCTTAATTAGCACTTTTACATGGCTAATATTCTAGTAATATGCATGCTAATAAGCAACTAATAGGTGTTACCTATTCTAAAGTGTTACCAAAGATTTTTTTACAGGGATATTGGTGTTGAAGTTAGCATCAGTTTATTTTTATTTCAGGAGGAAATGTTTAATTTTTGCACTATTTTTGTTTTCCAGTGTCATGAGAAATCCTCCTCTCCTCCTCTGACATACATTTATAAATATCGGCCTCTAGATTCCTTTTTTTTTCTTAACCTTGTAGACTTCACTACCATTCACATCTCCTTTCCCGTGGCCTCATGGGATAGAAAAGTGTCCGTCCGGTGAACACTTAAGAATCTTGCCTGAAGTAGTAGGTTATCAGGGTTACTTCACACATACAGTTTTTTACCTATTGTATCCAACTTATTTTCCTTGTAAGAATTGGCACGACCATTTGTAAATGTTATTTGTCCGGCTTCCGGTCTCATCCGCGTCCAGCTATTTTTAGCTTTACAAAAGAGCTGGTTTTGCTGCTTCAAAACAGTTTTACTGTTTACTGCACATTGTTATTCTCCATAGGCTTACTTCCTTGTTGAAGAATAAGGTGTATAGTCAGGAGGTCAACACCACATGGGGTCTAAATATTATAGATGTATAGGTCCGCCATCTTGACATGGTTACTCATAGTAAATACCAATGTGTTGGTTTGTGTTTTTATGCATTAACTCAATACTTTTAGGTTTTTAAACTGTGGTAACTTTTAAATGTTGTGTTAGTTAACACCTTCGTCTTGTTGTATACAGTTACTCTAGCAAAATCATTTGCTGAAGTCTATTGCAGATATAGGTGTTCATTCATGTGTTTAATTATGTTTGCAAACTAACAGTCACTTGTTTTCAAGTGTTCACGAACTGCCCATAGAAACAATTGCTAATGAGTTAGGTACATATCCATGGCTAAATATGGCAAAGGTTCTAGAACAGTGAATATAAAAATACAAAAGACAAACTTTTCCTTTTTTTTGTACATTATTGCTGTGTAAACATACCCTAATCGTGGGAAAACCCTCCCGGCATTTCTTTGACCTTCTGCAATTTTAAATGTGTTCTTGCATTGGAAACTCTTTTTCTTTTCCTCAATTGATTTTTACCTATAATGCGTGTCACTAAACTATTGATCTTTTATTTTAGGATAATCCATTTGCTTAGTGGAACAAGGTGATTGTCTAGTTTGTGCACTGCAGGAGGGAAAAAAAAAGAAATCCTGGGGTTCCATTGTTAGGCAACCCTTAGACCTTGAGAAAAAGAATAACAGAACAAATAAACTGGTGATGAAATTCAACATATATGGACGACAGGCAATAAGTGTGAACTCTCAAAAGCCTGGGGACTGAACAATAACAGCCGTGATTCCTTTGAATGGTCTGTTAAACTGACTAATGTTGTGGAGTGAGTAAATGGGAACAGTGTTCATCAGCTTGGTCTGGATTTATTTATTTTTGTTCGTGACTGAAAATGTGTATGGTTGTCTGAAACAAGATTACAGCAGCAGGTTGAACTGAATTGGGCAAAATATGTGCCTGCAAAAACGTATCATTGCAATCTGTGGTTTACAGTGATAATAGCACTGTATCGATCTGTTGGAATGATGAAGAGAGAAAGCTAGACAAAGCAGGTTTGGAGGAACTCTCCAAAGACATCTTTGCACAATAACTGTTTTCTTTTATGTATCACTTGTATTTCTGAGGACACAGAGACGATCTGAACAGAGAGAAGAGATAAAGCACAAGCTTTGGGCTTATTGCCTGGTTTGAGAGGAGATTCTTACACTGATCGCAGTGTGAGCTGCACACCTACCAAAGACGTGAGGGAAGAGAACAAAGAACACTGCAGCTTAAAGACTGATTATGGTTTCTGTTAGCAGCTCAAGATAAAAGCTTATTCCACAACTAGGGCCCATGACCGGCAAAAAGTCATTTTATAGCATAGCAGTTTTATAGTACGAGTCTGTTAGTGAGTGTTGCGTGAAATTCAGAATTTAACCATGGGCTTCTATTCAGTTAACTATAACAGTAACTATAAAGTTTTAATAATCATTCTAATTATATGAGAATGGTATTATTGATTGGTGTGGATGCTAATAGGCTGGTTATGGTTATAGTTAAGTTTATATACATTTTAATGTTCATGGTGTGTGACATGCTTTTAGAATGTGAGTTGAATTGGATGTAAAGTTGATATGTGCTAAATTACTGTATAATTCAAATAATTTTAATATAACTTTGTTGACAAAGCATAAATAATTGTCTCTTTCATTCGGACTAATTATGTACTAATTCAGTATTTTCTTATTCGTAGACATTATTAGTCAGAATTAATAAACGTTATCACTGATACAAAATATATACACATTCTGATATATTTCCAGAAACAATACATTAAAATGCATTTCTGTATATACTGTATTTCCCTATATATTTTGTGTATGGGATGTTTTTAATACTGGGATACATATTAAAAATAAATCAATAAATGTGCTATTAAAAACAACCTTTAAATTCCTTTGAATTTTATTTCCTTCGAACAGAACTTTATATTAATAGAGCTCAAAATCTGAGTTGCAACTCTGCATCCTGTTTGAGATGCTTTTAGTTTAACTTATTTTAAATTCAGAAATGGAGTAGTATGGAGTATAAAGACACTAAATTCTTAATGGTGCACAGCTCTGTGAATCACCTGTGAATGCATGTTATAATCAGTACTGGTCATTTATTTAAAAATGCACTGTATCTAAAATTGCTATCTCCTTGGAGTGAGAAATACGAGCACAGTTCTGAAGATGTGAAGTGAAATACCCTGATAATGTAATGTTTCAAATATTGAATGTTGAATGAGATTTCAGTCCATACCTCAGAGAGCAAAGCCTCAGCTGCAGTTCTATTATGATCTTAATCCTAACTCGTCCTTCCTGAGGATAACTCCTGTTGATTATTCTATTTACAGTGTTAGACTCTTTGCAGAATCACAGATTGAACTGCTGCCAAGGTCCCCTGACTGTTAAGTGCCGGCAAACAAGTACTGCATTTCAATGTTCTCGTGGACTGTGTATAAGAGAGCGGTTGCTTTATAGATTTTGGTCAGTGCTATCTCAGACACTTTATAGTCAAACTAAGGAAGGTAAAACAGTCTTGCTTCCTCAGTGGAAACACATTGTCTTCTAGATGACGTCCATTAGAGGTAATGACTTTACCATTCATGAAGAAGTGATTGAAATATGACAAATGATGTCAGGGACCTACATACTGAAATTAAATACGTTGGTTAGGTGTGTGAAGGATGGGCCGCCACCATAAACATGAGGAAAAAAAGAAGTAAGCACTTTTTGTAACGCTTTTTGTATTTTGATTCCTGCAGCAATGGCCATTCTTAAATCTGCTGATATTATTCAACAGCTTTTAATCGCTGAATTTTAAGTAGTTTATCCACATTTAAAATGCAATGAATTGTATAATTAAAATAGCTTAGAATGTAAATCAGTGGGCTGGAAAGGCAGTAGGTAATTAAACAGTTTTCCTAGTGGAATAAAGTCCAATTGTCTCAGAAAAAAAAGTGAAGAAAAATCTGTTGAACAGGAAGAAAACATGTTTTGGTGTGTTTTTTGGTGTATAATTTGAGTCAGTAAAAAAGCTTGCATATGCAACTACAGTCATCTCGTAAAATCATCATCTTATCATTGTTGTAATGATTTTAAAGATACACTTTTGATGCATGTAATTTTTTCCTCATTAAAAAGTCCCCACGGAAATGAATAGAACGTTTGAAAAATGTGTGAGCGAACATAATTTTAAACATGAAATGAAGACAGCCATATCAATAGCAAATAAAAGCTGTTTTATTTTACTTGGAGGGGATTCCTCAAGGGGAATTTAATATGTGACTAGTCGAAGACTAGTTTGTTCTTGCTAACCCTTTTGATTTACAGCAAACGTCAGTCTAGAGCATTACACACAATCAGTTTTTCAAGTGCTGTAATGTTAGCAGTTTGATGGAGTGTCTGTGAGCTTCATGTAGTTTTCTCTGAGAACACAGAATGCTTTGTGGTCTGAAGTT
This sequence comes from Carassius auratus, assembly GCF_003368295.1. Classification (NCBI taxonomy): domain Eukaryota; kingdom Metazoa; phylum Chordata; class Actinopteri; order Cypriniformes; family Cyprinidae; genus Carassius; species Carassius auratus. Next base: position 37,835 of record NW_020529079.1, read on the forward strand.
GCAATTAAGATTTAGCAGATGGAAGCCTCACAATTAGTTGGGGGTAGTAATCAATTTCTGCCATTTATTAAGGACTGGAATGCTGCCATGGAGAGAAAAGCCTGCGTTTCGCGCAAGAACCATAATGTGGAATCAGTGCTGCCCCACTTCAGAATGTGGAGTTGTGCATGTGAACCATTTCTGAGTGCTCTTGCGCCGTATGGACCTCCAAAAAATGCATTACCCATACAAGCATCTTAGAGCCACTCATCGTACCCTTGAGACGCAATGTGAGCCGAAGCAATCTAATGGACATTGCATGTGTTTTTAACTAAAACCGTGTTTATTGGAATAGCCAATTAAATGTGTATTATCAGATCATAACAACATATGCTTTTGTGTTTGTTGCTGTGCATCCAGCAGCATATTGATTTCCAATCACGCCATTTACAGGATAAGTATTACCCAAGTAAAGAACTGTCATGTTAACCGAGTCACATATGGCGTGTGAATCTGTGTGTATCCACTGCTGATGAGCAGATGTTTATGCTGATGAGAAGAGCTTTGGGAACGTGGCTAGCTCTGCTCTAGATGAGATGAGATTGGCATGGCCTTCTCAGCCCTCCGCTCACGGCTCTTGTGGGCCACATGATGCCACAGACAAGATCGTGTCAGCACTGAATGCTTCAGCGGTGTGAATGAGAGAGTGCAAGATGAATGGGCGCCCACTGAGGAGTTGGTTTTCACCTTGAACTTCTCATCACTCTTCCTGACTAATCCTCTGTGCCACTTTGCTCTGGAAGAGCCAGGTGGCGCTTATTCAATGACACGGGATATGTCAGGAGTCGACCACGGATATATCAAACGTCATCAGTTTAACGGGCCTCTGCGTGCTCCTACACCCCCCGAAGTGACACCCAGCCATCACTGAGGGTGTGTCATTGTATCTCCAAACAGCTTTATACTGACAAATCCAAAAATGTTGGCTGGCAAACTTGGTAACAATTGTACCTTTATTTTTGCCGTGTATAGAGGAAGTAAAGGCCTTGATACAACCCCCCCCCCCCTAAAAAAAAAAAAAAAAAACATATCTGAAAAACCTGAGAGTGGTACACTGTTAGCAAACATCACATCGCCATCATGCTGCTAAGATGCATTACAACTTCAATTTCTACTATAAAGCAGATCTCGCGCTTGTTTACATTGTAAGTTCTGGGCTTCTGACCTTTGATGGACTGAACAGAAGAAATGAACCAGAGAAGATTTCCACATCAAAGAAGGTGTAACTACAGAGGACACTTACCTATTATCAAAGTCTCTTTAAGTCAAGTTATTTCACTCGGCAGCCATCTTTGAAATGCCTTTCAGGCAGCTATTTCAGTTATGCAAGTACAGCTCCTATCTCTTTGAATGAGGAAACATCAGATTCTCCAAAGCTCTTCACCAAGATTTCAATTAAATTTCATATTTGAATTCACCAATGAAATCTGTCAACATCAATTTTGCTTCTTATGCTCAAAAAGTGACCTTTTTCTTGAGTAACCGTGGAGTGCCTCTATAATGGATTCTAATTTCCGTTTGGATGATGTCATGCTCTGCTCTCCATAGAAATCCATGTTTAAACGGCGTGAAAAAGATTGACTGAATTAATTAAATTGAAACTTTTTCAGTGTAACTAAATAGAAAATGTGTGCAGGGTCAAGCTGTGCAATTGTTGGCTGCCACAGTAACAGCAATAAACTGAAAGAGTTCCTGTAAAGTACTTCTTTTGCACACCAGCAGGTCTGTCCTTGTCCTGTGCTGTCCTTTCATTCTGTCAAATGCCAACAAGAGAAAATGAGCATGGCTTGCAGTGTCTAATTTAGCATATTGTGTGTGAAATCCTAAATTAATATGATTATAGAATATAATCACGTGTGCTCATCATTTGGATAAAGTCCCCTGAACTTTGAGCTGTATGTAACATATGTGACCTCATCTGTTTTCAATGCTGATAAACTCAGGTCACTTCATGTCATCTAGCCACTCATTATGTCAGTTAAGTTACTGCAAATAGATGGTCACCGTAACACTAAAGTGATGCAACTATGACGCCATGTGCTTTTTACAACCATTTTCATGGAGCTTCTAACAGCTGCTGCGGTGATGTGATGTCTTCAATTAGCCATTGGATGTTTTATTTAAAAGGCAGGACTTCCTCCGCCATATTGTGAGATTTATTTTCTCCCATTCATACACACGAGTGCAGTATCTTTATATAACTTAAGTCTATACTACTATGTAATTGCTGCAGACCTATGAAAGTGTTTTCCAGTTGGAGCCAACTTATCCAGATTGTTTTGGCAAGATGTTTAGAACTACCCAAGCAAACTCCAAACAAATTCTGTTTTGTTCTGATTTTGTTTCATGAGTTCCTACTTACACATAATCAGATTGAGTGAATAGTATGCATATTTGGTGTGCTGTCCAAAGAGAGGGCTCTAAGCTTGGAATATATAGCCCTGCATTAAGAGAGCTCCCCAATATGCCCAATCTGGGATACAATAGTTAGGAGTGATGAGTTGGGGTGAAAGAGGGACACACGGCACCATTGATTCGAGAATTTTTTTTTAAAATAAATATAGCACGATTGTTTCATGATGCCAATCTTTCATCTGGGACAGCCGAAAATCATGCAATTTGTTTTTGACTTTAAATGACCGGGAAAAGATGCAAGTTGGATTCGAACATAAGTTGCCCACATGATTGCCATTGCCTGTCAGAGCATTTGACGTTTTATAATATATTGTAGCTGTTTGGATGTTGTTTGTGTGCTTGGATACACTTAAAATATAAATAGTTAAATGGTTAATTGTAAGTTACCTTATATGGTGGAAAACGTGTATTAGAAAAAAAACACAAACAAAAGATATTTTACAAAACTACAATTCGATACTGATTTTACTGAATAATGCTGCAAAACAGTATGTTTTAAAAACTAAAAAGTATGCATTACCATATAATGTTTACAGTGAAATTCAATATTAAATTCAGCAGAAAAAATAAATACATTAATTAATTAAACTTCACAGTTGTTATCTGCAAGAATAAAAAAAACATCTGCAGAAACTAGTCTAAAATATGGTAAATGGTAAATGGAATCCCAGTAAGGATTCATGTGTTTATTATGTTTGGTCAGTGAGCTGCATTAAAACACATTTATTTACATGAGAACCAAGGCTACTAGGCCATGCCTCCAACCTCACACATTCGCACTGAGAAAAAAACTTGCATTTCTCCTCACATGCTTCAACTTCTGTTCAATTTGCTACTTCATCTTCTTTGAATCTGCATTCAACAAGAAGAGATAAAGCCAAGACGTGAATGGACATAGTCAAAGCATTCATGGCGACTGTACGACACCTGAAATACCGCCTGAAACCATCATTGGTATTCCAGAGGGACTGAAAATGGTTTTCTGCAGTCCATCTCTGGTGGTCTCTTGAATTTTTTTCTTTTTCTCTCCCTTTTCTATTCTTTATTCTATCAGTTTGAGAGCAGGGGAGGCGGGGAGGAAGTGTGCTTAAAGGGAAATCCTCTCTGCTTTGTGGCAGAAGTCACAGACTCAGGCTGGCTGACGGAATGACAGGACAAAGCAGATATCCAGAGCGTGTCCCTTACCACGGCAATTGCGTCAACTTCGCGCACTCCGTGTCATTGCATTTGTGAGTGCAGCGTGGTGTGACAGTAGAAAGATGAGTGTCTGAGGTGTCTACCTTTTTTTCCAATCATACAGCAGATAGAGTGAATACAAAGCTCTGCAGAGTATGAAATCCAGACAGAGTGAAACTACCAAATTTGAGCTTGGGAGAGCAGAAGGTAATGTTTTCCCCCTAAAGACTCTGAGGGTAACTTATCTCAGCCAAGAAAATTGATAGAACCCACACTGCCCCCCACCAATACCAGTATGGGCAGCAGTGATTTCTTCTAAAGTTGTCTAAACTCAGCAAGACTTTATTACAATGAGCAGTAGGCACGCAATTGGTCTTGAAGGCCAATGTGTGAACTGCAACATAGCTGATACACTTTTTGGCAGGGCACTTTGGGTTCGAGCGTGTGTGGAGTGCTGATAACAGGCATAGTAGCTGCCAATCGCAGATTGTCCGATTAATCCAGATGAAAAGCAAACTATGGACGGTAGTGGATGGTGTAGAGCGAGGCCTCAATTGGTGGGAGGCAATAGTCTAAGCCTTCAATCTCAACTGGTGGGTTGTGATAACAACAGCAGTGATAAACAGTACTACATGCTAATAATTCAAATAAATAACATTCAAATCAAATGTGAATGATAAAACTTTGACACACAGAAGTGTAGCCACAAGTGTCTCACTGATGTGCACAGGCAGTTTTGGTTGTTGCGCATCCTGCAGCAAAACCAGTTGACAACTGTAAGGTCCAGACACTCGGCCCAAGGAAGGTATCCGGTGCTGGATGAAGGTTTCCTGCGTGTTCTGTCTTTCAGCGCGTAGAGTTATTAATTTTAGGTTAAACTCAAATCTGACTCCATTTTATTATTTAATCTGACTCCATTTTAGTATGACCTCGAATTTAGGTTGAAATGCAAATTGGTTGTATGCCTTTTTAATTAATATTCTTCTGACATATTCATTCAGGTGCTCATGTTGCTAACAAGGATACAACGTAATCTACTAGTCAATAATTACAGAGTAAGACAGAATAGAATCAAAATGTAACAATTTATTTACAGTCAGGTAGATATGTATTTTGCCAATTACATATCCAATTGAAACACATAAAATCATATCAATATAAAACATCAAATTCTCAAAGATGAATCTAAAAGTAAAATATGCATACCTGACCTTAGAAAATACATAGTATGAAGTGAAGAGACACACAACACACTACGGGCTTTCTGGCTACAGAAATCGCCCTGATCCTCTTGCTGCAATCATTTAAATACCTCAGACCAAGACAAACATCCCCCGAGATGAAGACAGAAACGAACAATTGTAATTTGCATTACCTCAGGTCCCAAGCCTGGGTGGTTTTACAACTCAATGGGAACAGGGGGTAATTTACATGGAGGGCCCTAGGAAAAGACACTCCCATCACAGTAATCAAGATATCTCCTGACTCTTCAGATCTGTATTATCTTCTAATCTACTTTTGTGAGAGTGAGACCATTGTACCAGTTGCACTGAGACATTTCCAAAGATACTAGACATGAGTGTTAGTTCACTTGCATTGACATTTTCATGTAATCATTTTGAGCAGACTGAGTAGAAGGAAGAATGGGTGAAGGGATTTAAAATGAAACAAATGGCCAGAAGGGGAGGAGGTCTCCTGCTCCTCCACTCTGTGGGGTGTCTCGAAGATGCCTGTGTATGTTTGTATTGTTTCTCAGGAGATCAAAGTATCTCAGGTTCTTTTGTCCTTACACAACCTTTGGTATAATGCATAATTCTGAAGTTCCTTATTAATTATACGAGTCTTGTCTAATTGCCGGGACTCACTTAAAAACACGTTGTGTTCTGTCAAGGTTGTGGGACTACTATTAAATTTGAATTCTCATCCCCCTGTCCACCCACTACCGTTTTTTACCCATCTTTACGCTTGTTCATGAAGCGCATTGTTTACTTGCAGCGAATGATCTCCACAGCTTAATAAGGTCTGACTTCTGTTGATGTAGAACTTGTAGAAGTTTATGCAAATACAGCTGGCAGGGACAGGAAGCGCAGGAGGTGTAGTACCATCCCTCAGAGCATCCGCAACCTTGTGTTTTAACAAATATGCTTTTTAAACCATCATCAGCTCCTTGTGACAAGTCCAGTTACAGCTTCAAGAAAAAGAGAGAACTGCATGAGTGTTTCTGATGAAAACAGAGTTGTTCCCAGCTGGTTTGTTCTGGTGTAGTCTCAGTTTCAGATGGCACACCACCCACAGTCCATTCACTGACCAATGCACACTGCATACAAAAATCTCTTCCAAGAACCAGAAGTCAATCAGCACTGAGTAAATGAGTATTAATAAAATTTCTCAAAGTCTCATTGCAGTAACTGTAACTGGTTTTAGGAGAGATGTGTTAAAGTTTTATATTCATCTAAAATTCCTCTTTCAACAGGGAGTAGTACATCAATACACTGCAACTTGTTAAAGATTTTTAAAAGAAGATGGGTCGTTAAATAAATGCTTCTGAGATAGAAAAATTCTTAATCTGCAATGATTAGTGGCAAAGGTTTGAGGCAGTTAGTTGTAGTAGCAAGACTGCATATTTAACTTTTTATACTTAGATTTTTTTTGTAAAATATTACCGCCGTCCCCCACCCGGCTTCGAATTTGGCTTTAGTAACAAACAAGTTAAAATACGTTGGTGACAAGGGAAAAAAAAATGTCTGGCTTTGAAACTAGTTGAGGTGTGTTGCTAGTCTAAATGGTGTACCAACATTTTTACTGGTGAAGGTGTTCAACCAGCACCCCAAAATTACATTGGCCTTTCAGTATAGGTCGGGGGTGTCCAATCCTGCTCCTAAAGGATCAATGTCCTGCAGAGCTTAATGCCAACCTGCTCCAGCACACCTGCCCTGGAGGTTTCTAGTAATCAAGGCGACCTTGATAGGCTGGTTCAGGTGTGCTTAAATAGGGTTGGAGCTAAGCTCTGCAGGACAATAGCCCTCCAGGAGCGAAGCAGGACGATAAACTAGAGAGGCCTTGGCAAGTTTTGCACTTAGACATAAGGTAAGGCATACAAACAAACATATTCAGGGTTGAGTTGGAATAAAGCCCAAGCTCTGAGAGCATTCATTATCGGACAAAGCGAATGCCACTTTAATGAGATTACTCCCGTAGACTACGCTCCAGAGACAAAGCAATCTCTGCACCGGTTGTCTTGTTTACAGCTAATGGTAACATTTCACAGCCTCTTCAGACGGACAGCTCCAGTGCATTATTGCAATAATCGATCAGGGCCTCGGTACACACATGAAAGGCCCATTCATCGCTCCTGGACCACACGCTTTCGCTCACACGTCACAACAACCCACCTCTTAGCCTTTACAGAACTGAAAAACAAGCCTGTCCATGCTGTGTGAACACCGTACGTATCATTTTTTTCTCACCTTGGGAGTGACTGTTTGACAGCTGTCTGTCGATTTGATGTCAGGGGCTGCCCCTGATATGCCGCTGTCAGGATCTTTGTGGCGGCTCCGTCAGAACTGCCAGGGGTCATTATGGTCAGGTGAAAGTGTGCCGTGGAAAGGTTAGGCCTGGAGCAACACTCTCATTTTGATTAATGGACCTCTCTGTACCCCTGAGTGAGCAATTATCAGAGGATCGGCACACTCGTTCATCACTGTAACAGAAAAGCGGCACGGCCCGTGCTGCGCAACCGTACCCAACCAGCAGCACTGCCTCCTTACACCACCACCCCACCGGTTCAAGCCAAAAGAAGAGTGTTGCCTGGCTGAGGAGGAAGAGGGGAGTTTAGTGGAGTGGAAAGCAGAGTAGATAAGGTTTCCCTTGAGGAATAACTCGGCAGCCTCTTGGATTTGCTCTCCGGCTGAGGTGCGAGCTAATAATCAAGCCTCCTGCTTTCATCTGCACTGGCGAACGTGGAGGTCCACACTTTGTTTCAGAATACCAAAATGCAAATGTCTACATGATGCAACAGCCCATTAGCGTAATGTGCTTCCCGACACACTAGGTTTGGGTTGTGCTGCAACCTACTTCACCAATAATCGTTTTCACAGAGCGTACAACAAAATGAGTCTGTTTGTGCCAATATGCAATGGCTGTCCTCAAGACTGTTTGGCTCTGATACTGTCGCATTGTGAAAAAGCTCATTATGTTAATCTGCACATCTACTGAGAACATCTGGCAGATTACATGCATCTTTTACTCACCCTGCCAAACATATTGACATTAAATGCATTATTACATTAGAAGTCAGCAATCAAATTTGCACCGACACATGATCAATATGTAATTTGGAGATGTATTATTCCTCTGGCCGAGTAACACATCATCAATGAGCCCATTTGAATAGCTTCACTTAGGCAGACCTCGGTAATTCGTCCAGCCTTATCCATTGTCTCATAGCAATGACTCAATCTGATTGACTGATTTTCTTCTGGGAGTAAATGCTCTTATAATATATATATATATATATATATATATATATATATATATATATATATATATATATATATATATATATATATATTTATTTGTCCGCCTGGAAATAAAGACATGTTTACAGAGTGCTGGTTTGATGCATTCCATTAATCACTGAATTTGCCTTTGGATGTCTTTTTTCCTGAGATTTGTTTTGATGCATTTATCAGAAACGTAGCTAGATATCCATAATCACAAATGTGTATTCTAAATTGTTTTGAGGTTCTGTACTTAATGGAGGTGCAGATAACCACTGAGTATATGCATGATTTCCTAATGTTTTTTTAATTTTTATTATTTGTTGGTTATTAAGAAAAACTATGGAAATATATTTTATTATTGACCAGTCTTGCCCTTGAACTATCAGGAAACCATCAAATGTAACAATCATGAATCATTTCGAGTCTTTAGTAGTTGCCATTTTGAATATGTATTCATTTTCCTGAGCTCATCCTATAGTGGACGTGATCAAGTTTCAACATCCAGCTGATCTCAGCATATACATGGGAACAAGACTAATGAGACTGCTCCTATTAAACAAGACACTATATAAAGAATATAGAGTGTTTTTAAATGATGATTGGATGGTAAGAATTTTTTTTTTCATCACTGTCCCTCTTTACCTTAAGATGTTATAAATGTTTCTGAAGGTTGAATTACAGTGGCTGTACCATAGCTCAGACATGAGATGCATAGGGTAGCCTATGTAGTAATGGTTTTACATGGTTTCTAGCTGGAACAAACAAGTCATTCAAATTATACACTGGTCCTCATTTTCACAGTCCCTGTATGGATATAGCACAGACTCCATAATATTTTCAACTGGGAAAAAAAAGAAATCGAATGAACAAGGCTTGATAAATGTAATGACTTAGATGATTAATTTGAAGAGGATGAAAATTAATTACTCGCTACCTCCTACTGGGACCACTCACAGAAATATAGTTTTATTAGTAAACCTCCTCAGCCTGCTGGAACGAAGCGCGCCATCATCATTTCTAATCCCTAGATGCCATGATTTACCTGCTATTTTCCTCTAACTATTAGTCAATTACTACACTGTCTTGTGGACCAGACCTCTGAGTTAATGGGTTTGGAGGAAGGCCAGGGTGTGCTTTCTTTTCAACACAGTCTAATGGGCTGTCTTGCGATGCATTTTTAATGCACCACATTGAGTGCAAACCTCCTTTGCCAGCTATTGGGGTATTTTTCTCGCATTGATTTTGTCTTCTCTTTTTCCCGCCGCACTGATTTCCTCGCACTGAATATGCATGCTAATGCATGCACTTGATTTTCATAATCTGTTGTTAAGACAGGTGCTTCTCTAAAGACACGTTCATGGGAAGACTGTAATGCAATGTAGGATCACGCCGCATGGTTGTTCATTTTAGTTTCAAGCATGCAGTTTTAGAGTTAAGAGCAGCCCTCAAAACCACAGAGGTGTCAATGTTGAATCTTTTTAATTGATTTGCGTGACCAGAAGACATTTATTTTCAACAAGAGTTGGCAATTTCGGACGCCAATTTGTATTTCCATTCTCAGCCCTTTGATAGACAATTGTGCAGTCCTCACATAACATTACGCACAAGTGGTGTGAACGTCCACTAGCCAATAATATAGAACTGGATGACCTCCAGCAAAAAAAAAAAAAAAAAAAATGGGTTCATGCTTGTGTATTACATTTGCATTTAAATGATTTTAATCATGTAGTGTTTTAGCTTCAATACTAATGGCAGTTTTTCACAGACACAGTTAACACAAGGTCATTTTGTCGTAAATGTAATACATTTACAAAGTGTGGTATAAAAAGCTGCCTATAATGGCCTTCCTGACATCTTATTGCTTTTTAGGAGTGGAGTGAAACAGTTGAGTAAAGATCTGTATTTTGAATCTACATATTGCTTTCATGCCCTCTCTTTCATCTCCGTCTCATTCCCTTTCCTCTCTCTCTCTCTCTCTCTCTCTCTCTCTTTCTTCACTCAATGGTTTGTCTCCATCCGTTGCTCACATCTTTATTTCATTCCAATTTTCACCCAGCACGATGGAAATGGAGTGGGAGGGCTGAGGAGCTGGATAAGATGGAAGTGGCTGAGAGAAGACAAAAATAAAACCCAATTTCAACAATAGCTCAAACCCCTGCCTCTGTGTCTACAGGAGGATGAACCATCAGCAAGTCCAGGAATTTTGTCTGCCGCTGTAGGGAGTTTTATTTTTCACAGGTGTCCTTGAACATTAAGGCAAGGAAACAATGACTGGGGCGACTAAACAGTTGTGGCACTTTTTCAAGCCGTATTTCAGTTGTACAAAAAAAAAAAAAAAGTCTTATTCACTAACCAATAATTTTGTCCCTCTTTTTCTTCTTCTTTTTTTCTCCTTTTTCTTTTTTTTAGAGGCTACAGTGAAAGTTTAAATACATAAATGTGAAGCTTATCATTTTATAAAATCACTTACATTATTCTAATTATTGCAAAGTCGTGTATTATTTCAGCTGTATTTTTTTCTTATTTTTCAGTTTTATGGTCATTTAAGGAAAAAATGTTATAAAAGGAAGTCTAAAATACAACCCTAATGCTGGTAAACTTTTATTAATTATTTTATTTTTGCCACACTAAAAACATGTTAATGCACATCTTGATTACTTATTGTGGATTTTATAATTGAAACAATTTTTCTTCTTTTTTTGACATTTAAGGGCTAGCCCATTCATTTCCATGTTAAGCGTATAATTTATGAAGCTTGTCATTTTAAGAAGTCATTTGTTTTTCTTCTGTTAAAAGTTGTGGATTATTTGAGCTGTAACATTATTCTTGTCAGTCTTATGGTCGTTTTAGTCAGCTGTCATAGCAACTTGAATATCATTTTACATACAGTACAACTTGTTTATTATTTATTTATGCATTTTATTCAGCTGCAACTAAATGTTTTGCAAAAAGAGAGACGGAATAAAGAAGTTAGATTTTTTTTTTTTTTTTACCACATTGGAATCAAAACAGAGAATCGATAGGAACTGGGGGTTGAAATTGTTAAAATCTACCCTAAATCTAGTTTTTAACATGCAAGCACACACACACACACACACACACACACACACACACACACACACACACACACACACACACACACACACACACACACACACACACACACAAAGTTTACATATTGTGGCTTTGCTATTGAAATAGTATTTTTGTTTTCTGTTATTTACTCTGGCCTCACTCATTTCCATTTTAAGTGTTGCATTGTAACCCTTTTTAAAGAAACGAAGGAATGAGTCAAAAATGAGCTGAACTTGTACTAAACCTGGAGCATTCCTTTGATTTTCTGTGAATTTCCCCCTCTGGGTTTCTTTTTCCTGCATGGAGTTGCTACTCGATTAGCTTTGTAATATCCAACATGTGAAGCCTGTCTGATGTGTATAGAAAGGATGGATTAAGAGTGCTCTGTCCATCCTGGTCAGATGACATTACCTATCAGTGAATCAGACCTATCATCCCCTCAAATGACAGTAAATTACTGCGACGCTGTCAGGTATGAGCTCTAATCACACACGGCTCTCGGAGGGGAATGTAATCACACCCCGAGCCTCACCGCAACTCGACAACTGGCTTAAAAACTGCCCTCTGATATCCGCAGAAGACCTTTTTACAGAAAAGTACCATGGGTTTGCCATATAATATGACATGGGAAAACCATCACGGTAATATCATGGTGTTCTTTGAAGAACTGTGTAAATACCACGGTGTATCATGGGGAAAGAGTACCACGGCGGCCCAAAAAAGTACTTGAGCCACGCTTAAAATGTATGAATGACATTTACTTAAACATAGCAAAATATTAAACCAAGTGGCATCTGCAAACATATGCCTTTTACAATTTTCTTAGAAATAGCTTTAATGTTATAACCCATGTTTTCCAAGACTTTCAGAGCAACTGGTGTGTTGATGATTGTTATATTTTAACTAAGCCAGTGTCGACAGAGGCGTCTTGCTTTGTTTATATGCTTGGACGGCTGCTGCAGCAGAGCGCTGTTTGATTTGTTGCCATGTCCACTCATTATAAACGTCTTTGGGCTTGTTGTGTGGGCTTGGCTCATAAAGCGATGCAGTGTATGGATTAATAGGGACAGGAATTAAAAGGGATAGGTATTTTTAGAGGATAATAATGATATTCTGGTCCTGTTTCCAATATAAAGAAATTTGATTTATTCAGGATTATTGTTGCCTTGTTCGTTTGGATTTTATTTTCCTTTTTCTAGCAATTACGTCAACAGAAATGAATGACTCAAGCTATGTGACTCGTTCACTGTGTTTTCTTGCACTGTCGTACAGAAGAGAGCAGCATCTCTGATCCTCGTTTACAGGTTCAGTTCAATTCCATATGCTCTAGAATTATTGTAAATGCGGTTGTTGCCACCTGAATATTTTGAGACTTAATAAGAATGTGCTTTTAATTTCTGTAAATTGTGTGTAGAAAACAGGTTTAAGCTCAAAAACTGTCAACTAAATATAGCCGATGCATGTAAATGGCCAAAGTGCAATACTTTTTAACAATATATACACTGGCTTATAATTCAAAACCATTTGTATTTCCTAAAAATGATTTGCGGGAAAAATGGTGCCTAAAAACATCTGTCTTTAAAATGATTGCTACTTGGTCTAATGTTTTGTTGTATAATGCAGGAGTGTCACTAGGCCCTACCTCAATGTTTTCCCCCAGAGCAATCTTATTTTTAGCATTTTCCTCCTTCTTTTTTTTCTTCTTTATGTGTGCATTGCAGTAATTCAAATCACACTGCCAATTGCATTAACAAGGCATATATATATATATATATATATATATATATATATATATATATATATATAGAGAGAGAGAGAGAGAGAGAGAGAGAGAGAGAGAGAGAGAGAGAGAGAGAGAGAGAGAGAGAGACAGAGAGAGAATAGAAGCCCTAAACTTAGCTTGCACTTTAAGTGGGCTGTTACCATACTGAATGGGCTAAAGAACATTAGTTATTAGTTGTATCTTTTCTGTTCACAATCCTTATTTGGCAATTTGCAACTTTTCTTTCTTTTTTTCTTTTTTTAAATAAGCAATTGTTTCAAAATGTATGTTTGAGGCATGACTGTGGGTAACGTCTGTCGTGGAACAAACCATGATAGTCTCAAGTCATGGAAACCACAGACCGTATTTTAGTTCTAAATCAAGAAATAACAATATGCTTAAAATCCCAAAACAAAATTCTGGAGGGAACCCATGGCTTCAAAATGCTAATTCTCTTTCAGGTTTTAGGACTATAAATTGAACAGCTCTTTATAGCCTAAATATTTATTTCCTTTCAAAAGTTCAGTCTTAAAGTGGTGGTTTACTGGGGTTTTTCTAGGCTCGAATGTGTTTATGGGGTGCAGTCTAACATGTGTTCATGCTTCGTTTTTTAAAAAAAAGGCATTATTTTTCACATAATTTACCTTTATTCCACACCGATCTGTCACTTCTCTCACAGATGCCTCGATTATTTCCTTTTATTATGAAGACTTTCCCTCAGAAATACACGATGGGCTGAGATTGGTCATCTGGCTCAGTGTGTTGTGATTCGCTGAACCTCCTCGAGTGCGTCTGAACATCCCGCCTCTCTCAAGTTCAGAATGTGCTCCATACACACATTCATGTTTAACGCTTCTCATTGCTTTGTGAAAATAAGTGTATAAATGAAACAGTTTGCTGGAGCTGTTCTGGCGATCTGAATGAGAGAGAGATGCAGAGCAGGGCGACGTGAGGAACAGGATTGAGAACCGCTGCTTTAGAACATTTGTTTTGAATCCATTAGAATCGTTAGAAGACAGAATCGCAGTTCATATATGAACAGTTTTTTACATGCACCTCTAGTTTTCTCTTTCTCTTCTCTAAAGCAGCACAGCATTGCATCGCCCCCTTTGTTGCGTGTTCCTGGGGGAAGGGTTTATCTAGGTTTGTGACCTACGGACCCGAGAAGAAGCTCGTTATAGCCCCTTACCAGCTGTTTTTGTAGGCATTAAACTGCAAGAATTGTAAAAGCATTGAACATTGAGTTGCGACATTGTAGATATTTTTTTTTTATGTTCAAACAGTAAAATTACAAACTAACTAATGTTAAAAAAGTGAAATACAATCAACCCCCCCCCAAAAAAAGAAAAAAAAAACTATTCACTCATCCTTTACACGTTCTATATAACATTATTTAATCTGTAGAGCACAAATATAAATAATTTAAGAAGTTTCTCAGTTGTTTTTGCCTACAATGGAAGCCACTGGTAACCAAAACTGTTTAGTTACCAACATTTTTTCAAACGTCTTTGTGTTCAGCAGATGAAAGACAGTCATACAGTTTGGGAACAAAATGAATGAGTAAATGATGACAGTTTTGTGTAAACTATCCTTTACTGCACTGAGGATAGCAACATTTTTGAAACCACACATACCAGAAGAACTGTTATAATTAGGTACATTCATTAATAAAAAAAGGCAGTGATCACATTAACTACTGCCAATTTATGACAAAAAGGAATAGAAAAAATGCATTAAAAACTATTGCTATACACAGACAGGCATTTAATGAGTGTAACTGATAAGCAGTTCTATAATTCAAATGGGTCATTATAATTGTTTTATTTATTATTATCACTTTATTTGAATGTTTTTGTTTTTGTTTTGTTTTGTCTTGTCTAAAACTTTTCTGTTAATGTTCACAGCTAAGATCAGCGAGTCTTTCTTTCTTGCTTTCTTTCTTTTTAACTGAACAGAGATGACATCACTGAATTCAATGATGAACTGCCTTAATTTTCATTTTGAATTATTGACACACTGTTTTCCTAATGAATGTTGTTCAGTTGCATTGATGCAATCTGTTTTGTTTAAAGCGTTATATGAATAAAGGTGACTTTACTTGACTTTTTCTTTCTTTCTTTCTTTCTTTCTTTCTTTCTTTCTTTCTTTCTTTCTTTCTTTCTTTCTTTCTTTCAAAAATGTATAATATAGTGTTAATGTCTCTGATGTTTTCTTTTTTTTTACACCAATATTAGTTGGTGCTTTATTAACTTAATCTACTTTATTAACTCCAAAAGAGCATCTGCTATGCATAATGGTGAAAAATGATTAAAATAAATAAAAAAGTCAAATGTACCAGCCTATTTTGAGCAAATAGAACAGATTTTAAAAAGGTTCAGAGCTTAATTTACATGGAATGATTTAGCTGGGTCACAGTAAAATAAACCTGGAAATGTTGGCAGGTCTAGTCGTGCCCCTGTTTCAAATCAGTGCCATTCATACATCTTAAGTTTCATTTCCAAATACTTTTTGAGGGCATGTATCACAAGGGCAGTTGTTTGATGTGTCATCCAGGGCTTTATGAACATGACACTGCTTAGAAGACTATCAATCCAACCTTCAGCAGTAGTCACACTTCATTCATATGCACTAATCTGCCGAGACACAATCTTGAAATCAATACCCACCACCGGCTGTGGAACTGAGTAATAATATATTAGCAACTTTTAGAAAACAATCTTGTGTGTGCACTTCTTTCACTTTCCAAAGAGCTCAGAGTGTTGCCCAATGATGCAGTGATTGACAGCTCATGACAATGTATCGAACAGCAGAAGAATCCCCTTCCGCTCACCTCTGCCGGACAGAGAAAATCAAAAATCACACACCGAGAGCGAATTTAAAGAATTCCTCAAAGAACTTAGACAATATCTGACTTGGACAATAACAAATCCAAAACAATATAAAATGTATTTACCAACATTGCTTCTCTTATAAGCGTATAAAGCTAAGAAATGGTCATCTTTGTGTTTAAAGATTGGTTGCTCTGCTTCATTGTTGCCCGTTATCATAACATGCCATGTAATGAGTGTTTAAAATGTTTCTGATCCTACAAATATTACAGTCAGTAGCACTGCACAAGCTAGTGTTTCACTCCATTGTGTTGCTACAGATGTGCCTTGCTTTGTTCAGCATATAGAAAACCATCTGTTCTTTTTGTTCTTTGCTCTTTTTGTTCAAGGCACTCATGTGTATTTCATTCGGAGTGGTTTGTATCTGTGATTTGTTCCGTTGTTCACTGAATCTCTGCCTGTGTGTTTTGATTATGGTATTGGATTACCTTCATTACTCTGATGGATTCTGATTCCAGTATTATGTTTGTGATTTGGAACATGGACTAAAACACTGTACTTGGATCCTTCAGACTGATTACATCTTGTGTTGTCGCCCATACGTTGAAAAATGGGCCAGTGAGCGAGAGCAGTCAGAGAGAACCGGAATAATTATGAGCCCCAGAGAAATGCTTGACCTTTGATTCTTGAGACACCAAATATTCAGGGTATAATTAGGCGATAAAACATTTGCAGTGCAGCAACCATGTCATCTTAATCCCAAATGGCCATCATAAATTATTCTCTCTCAATTATTAAAAAATATTAAAAACACCTTTTTCTCTCTGTGAGACAATTATCATCTGATTATGCTGCAAATGCTATAAAAAAATAAATAAAGCCTCCATATTCATCATTATTTGCTAATGTCAGATATCTTTATTATTTTGCATGTTTGAGTGAAGAGCTAGCTGGATGAATATTAAGGTAAAATGCTCCATGCTGTAAGGGGTTTTGTTTATGTACCACAATAAGACAGATGGCTTTATATCCACAGAAGATCCTAATTTACACATTAGCAGTCAACAGGTTTAACATTTTATAATCTTAAAGCAAAACAATCCACCACAATTCGGAAAATAATCAAGCATTGTGATTTATTAGCTTGTCTGTCTAGTGCACATCATTTGAAACATTATAAAGTATTATAAATTAGATTGTCTCACAAGAAGTCTTAGCAGAAATGTTAATGATAAATGCAAAGTTTTGATAGCCTGATGCATAATTAAGGTGGATGCCACATCCAATTACATGACTGGCTCCAATTTATGAAAGAAAAAAAAAATGATGAGCTTAATTAACATCTCCAAATGACTGCAACTATTTTAGGTTCTGGAGTGTCTTGTTAGAGATGCTTTACAGCAAAATTGGGATTGCCTCGTGTTTTTTGAAGTTTGCACCACTGATTCTTTTTTTTTTTTCTGTTTAGTACTAAAGTTCTACATAAACAAAGGTGTCTTGGATTATAGAGAACATATTAGTACAAATATATTAACACTACTGTCTTTCAAAATGGAATTAGATACTAGGAAGGTACAGTCACATTAGCAACATTTTGCAGACAAAATTGTCATTGCCTGTTGTCAGCTCATGCAGAATTAATTTTCAAAATAAAACAGCTTTCTGTTGGTCAAACATGATGAATTTGCGTTACCAACTTGAACTGAAATCTGCCTGGGGAAATCTTCTGCTCTCAAGACAACTCCTTACAACTTAGATCCCTATTGAAATGACTTGTCGAGTCTTCTAACAATGATAAATGTGACCGCACCTTAAGTGGTCACTCATGCCAATTTAATTAAATGCCACACTTAATGATTTCACAAAAGATTTATGAATTTATTGCGCTACTTTTTTCATGAATGAGGCCCATAAATCACATAAGAGACTAGATTGTATGACACGGCAGTGTTTTTCAATGATGTTTGTCAGTACTGAATTAAATATACTTTGTGTTTATAAGTTATACTTTTCAATTGACGTTTCCGTTTTGAAATGGAAATTTTAGTCAGGTCGTTCTGGGATTACCTTATCTGTGAATGATAAATGCAGTGCTGCATCCTATTTGGAACAGCTTTGGGGGAAAGCTCATAAATGTTGGAGATCACTAGGTTTTGGAACAGAGCAAATGTCTTTGTTTCCTTTTTAATTTGAGAAGGCCACCACTGGATGAGAGATCTGGAATAAATGGTCCACAAGGAGACTGCGTTCTGAAAAAGGAAGAAAAACAGTAAGTGGGTGACAAATTCCAGCAAGTCACCTTCACATAATCTCAAATAACAGTGAATCTGTATAATAATAATACAGCAGAGCACAGAAGTGCTCTGTTCGCTATGTTAACAAGATATACATGGTGGGCTTTTGAAATAGACTTTTAGTCTAATAAAAATTCCTGTTGCACTTCTTCTTTAATTATGTTTACACACACACACACACACACACACGCACAGACACACACACACACACACACACACACACACAAGCTTACACTTGAGACATAAGCATACTATTTAATTATACTATTTATTCAAAGTTCTCCTGTTATTATCTGTATAATAGTTTACCATATATTCAGACAGATGGCTCACTAACTCACATTTATTTGTATTTTTTCAGTATATAGATAAACATTCATTTGAAGTTCACTTTAATTAGGATAACACCAAAGTACAGTTTCTTTTTTTTTCTTTTTTTACCTTGAAATTAGAATTTGTACCGATTTGACTCATCTAACATTTTTTTGTGCTTACTTTTTTACTCATTTATTATTATTTGATTAATTTTGAGGAGCCACTGTCTTTCTTGTCTCTTCAGGTAAATGCTTTTACCATGCAAAAGGGGTTTGTATTTATTGAATTATTTGAAATAAAAAGCATTTTCTGTTGACTGAGACCGCATTTGTTTGATCAAAATTACAGCAAAAATATGCTGTAATATTCTCAGCATCATTAGTCATCACATGATCTTTCAGAAATCATTCTAAAATGCTGATTTGCTGCTCAAGAAACCTTTCTTTTTATTAATATGCAAGATTATTTGTATTATGTAATACAAGATTATTTAATGAATGAAACAGAATTCAGAACAAATCTCGGTTACGCTTTATTTTAAGGTGTCCTTGTTTAATTCTACATTTAAGAAATGAGTAATATTGTTAACTACATGTACTTACTGTATGGTTAGTGTTAGGATTATGGTTTAGCTTATGGTTGCAAGTAATTATGCATAATGTATTATTATAATAGTAAGTACATATGTAACAAGGATGCCTTAAAATAATGATTTTATCCAGATAATTTGGAAATGTCATTGCTGTCACTTTTAATCATTTTAATGTGCCCCTTGCTGAATAATTGCCCCCCCAAACTTTTAAATGGTAGTGCTAAGACATATAAATGAGTCATTCTGAGTACTTACAGACAAACATCCGAATACACATGCCACACATGGCAACCACGCTGGCGATGTTAAGAGCTCGACCGCACTCCGGACTCATCAGACAGTTCTTGGTGCTAATGCAGCATCTGCAGCAGCAGCCCTGCTTGTTATCTGCGGAGCGGCTCTGACTAGTGTTGCTCGTGTGCTGCTCGGTAATAACGTCTTCATAGGATGGCGGTGGTCTCTTGAAATCTTCCTCCATGGCTGGTCTCCTGCAGGCCTGAGGGAGGACGAAACAGTCACGCCGTCACTCACGGATGCGGATAATCAGTCGATTGTAATTATGCTCCAGTATCTGAGAACAGCCTTTCATTGTCATTAACTGATATGGAAATAAATCAGTGTTCTATGGATCGCATAAGCTTTATCTGAACCATGTTGACATGGAGAATGCAAAAGCCAGAATGTTGTTTTGAAAAATTAGCTAAAAATGTGACAGTGCTCGATTGCTTTTTAGCATGATGATGACTTAAATGGGTGCAACGAGTAACATAGTTGTGAGATGAATGCATTGGTATTAGGCTCAACCCTTTTTTAGCAAAGCTCAAGGGCGAAATGCAAAACCATTCAAAACAAACAGTGAGTTCCTCATTGTCATCTCTTCTCTTACAGACTCACAGCTTAAAGCTCCTAAAGAAGTAGAACAGAGGACGCTTTTACTGAACCAAACTTTTCACACCAAAAAATCAGTTCCAATCAAATAATTTACCCAATGACAAGGCTACAGGCGATGGATATGTCACAGATTACTCAAATTACCAGATAACTTCCATTCCAATTCAATGTACCTTTGTCAAGCGCCTTCAGACGTTTAGAGTCTTCTTTTTTCTTTAATATTCCTCTCTTCTTCAGTCCCACTTCTGTTTTTTTTTTTCTTGAAATTGAGAAGAAATTAAAATCCTCAATCACTACACTGCCACAAAAGGAGAAAAGAGCATAGAAACGACATCCTCTGCTTCTCAGATGATCTTGTTTACCTCTTTTGTATCTCCTGTCCTCTTTTCACCTTTTAAAAGTCACCATAAAAAGTCAATTTCTGTAAGTTCTTTCAAATGTGTCCAAGTTGTCTTTCTCGTGATGTTGACAGGGCTGATCTGACGCACGCCTGGGTGGACTCCTAAATATAAATACTGTACCTCTGTGACGGCGCGTTCCACAGGGTGTGCAAATCAAGTTTTTCCTGCCTATCCTCTGAGAGCCAGTCATTCTGGCGCATACCACGTCAAGCAAAGCCTTTGTTATTTTGCATGATTGCACAAGGGGTTTTTACTTTTAAATAGATCCTCTAGATACATTTCACAGATGACACTTGTGTAGTTCACAGAATCAGTTGTATTTAGCACTTAAATATATACAGTAGTGTACAATACAGTGTATACACAAATTACAGAGGTTGCAAATGATCTACAAATGCACTTTCAATGAACTTCCTCCATGTTTTTCAGTCTCTTGCTATTCAGAGAATGGCATCATGAAGTACGAATCAGGTCTTCATCCAGTCCATTAGTTAACATTTCATTGATCAGATGATCTAAATCACCCGGCCTTCTTCCAAATGAGAACCTATAGGCAAAGAAATAGAAGAAAGAAAAAATCGGAATAAGTCTTATATACAGTTACTCGTTGTGCTTTTGTAAAATCAACTCTTTGATGGAGATCTACATTTATTTGGCCTCTCTCTCTAGCTCTCTTTTGGTAACACAAAAGTTTACTGTCACTTTTGCTCAAGTACACATTCAATACAATGAAGTGCATTTCTTCTTCACACACAGGTGATAATGTAAATAAATAATGTAAATCCAAATAATGTAAAGTGTTACTAATGGCCTGGAATAGGCCTAACATTGGAGCCTCAGCAATGTACGAGTTAATATACTCATGGTGGACCTAACACGTGTGCACTACTCATTTAATACTCCACCTACCTTCTCTTGGTTTCTGTGTAGATCTGGGCTGCTCAGTGGTCAGGATGGCAGCGCAGGAGTCAGCAATCGTGGTGCATGTGAAACACAGCGTGTAGCTGCAGTCATCTGGGCAGATGAGACAGCAGCCGTCCAGACAGAACTGACAGCACAGGTTACAGCAGCGGTCCACACAGGGCTCGTCCCGGTGACAGTTGTCCCCACAGCTCTCCTTGCATTCAGGAAGAGGGCCAGACATTCCATTGCAGCTCTGTCCCATATCTGCTCGAGTTAAACCGTCTCTGCTGATCACAGTAGCCCTCCGACCAAAGAGAATCCCAAATGTGACATAATAAGTGCGTTCATGAGTGCGTCATTAGGGGACTGCGTGAAAAAGCCAATTTTTCTGCTCATTTTAACCGTACATGCGTTGAAGAAAGAGATGACAGGCTGTGTTTGTTAGCAGTGAGCTTATAAGCCTCAGGGTGGCCCGGGCCACCCCTCCTTCTGTGCTGAGTCAATTATTAGACAGTGTCCCATGATTAGCAGCTCAACAGAGAACAGTGTTGAGTCTGTCTCCCCTCAGGACCACTGTGGACTGGCTTGCAAAACAGTCGCTTGGGAACTGTTATGTGTGCTCGCATAAATACTTTCGCTTAATGTCCAACTTTTAGCAAACTTTGCATAATAACCCACAAGAGACGTCACATTTGAACCAGTCTATATGAGCTTTATCTTATCACAAGCAAGCCCGAGACAATAGCTGTGTTTCCACTATCGAGCTAGGACCGGGCGTGCTAGTGCGTGCCAGGGCCAGTCGCGTTTCCACTGTCACTTCCGGGGCTTGATCGTGCCTGGCCGGGGCTTCCTCGGGGCCAACGGCCAGGTTTTTTCGGCCCGACTAAATCCTTGGGCCAAAGCGGGCCAGCTGGGGCTAGAGGAGGGGTTAAAAACAAAGGCGGAGTTTCTCCTTCTGGAGAGCGTCAGCGCGGATCATTTCAGAAAGATAACAGCTTGAACAGGAGCATTAAAGACGTTTTAAAATAAGTTGAGCTCAAAACTCACTCTTAGTTAGCAGCAAGTGTTTGAAATAACTTGATCCGATGTGGATTATAATCATTAAACAAGGCAGAAATATGTATAAGCGATGTAAAAGACTATGCACGCTAAACATTAACGTTACCATAGTAAGCATGGTAAAATGACCGCTTGGATAAATCAGACGTCAGCTTCTTATTCTCTATTATAATTGTGTATTTATTAAGTAACATTTTATCTGTCGTCTGGTTTCAAGAGTTTAGCTCCACGTTGCATATCATCAAAATATAATAATGATTTTTGTTTGGGAGCTTTTATAAAAATAGAGAGTCTGCGCTGCGGATCATTTCAGAAAGATAACAGCTTTAACACCAGCATTAAACACTTTTTTTTTTTAAATAAGTCGAGCTCAAAAGTCTCTTTCAGTCAGCAGCGAGTGTTTGAAATAACTTGATCTGATGTGGATTATAATCACTAAACAAGGCAGAAATATTTATAAGCGATGAAAAATATATGCACGCTAAACTTGTTACCATAGTAAACATGGTAAAATATGACCGCTTGAAGAAATCAGACATCAGCTCCTTATTCTCTATCACAGTCGTGTATTTATTAAGTAACTTAATATTATCTGTCACAAGCCTCGTCTCGAGAGTTTAGCTCACGTTGCCTATCATAAAAGAATATAGCCTAATAATGTTTTCTGTTCGGGAGCTTTTATAAAAATAGAGATATTATCATTCAATCTAAATATGACGGCTATACTGTGGCTAATAAACAGAAACAGACTTGACTGAATAAGCTGGCTATTTTCATGAGCGTTAAAAATAAATAAATAAAATAGAAATAAGTGTATTTATGTGTGAATAATTTTGAGTCCTTATAAATTAAAACAATATGATCAATGTATCACTTATTCTATAGCCTAGTTAAAACATGGATGCTTTTGAATTTGAATATATAACAAAGCATGCAAACAAACGGCCTCTTTTATCATCTTCGTTTTGTGATCGCACATGTTCCAGTGACTTATTTCTTAGTTTTCTGATAACTTCTCTTTGATGGTGAAATGATGAGGTTGCATGACGTTGTTCTGAGAGGCGTGTAAAGGGCGTGTTTTAGTGACGTGCACGGTGCTTCAAGCTCCACTGTGGAAACCCTGCGCTATTCTGGCCTCGTGCTACTGGCCCGGGGCTATGAGCCCCGCCCGACCCGCTTTAAGCCCTGGCTCGCACTGGCCCGACAGTGGAAATGCGGCTAAAATGACAACTTGGGGGACGTTTATTCACCTTAAGCACAGAACAAACGGGACACATTTTCTAGTCCTGACTGCACATTTGTACATTTTAGGTCGGGGTTAATCATTGTTTTGAAATAACAATAAAACCTCAAGTACTACAATTTTCTGTGTCTGCCAAGGTTTTTAAATGACCAGCTTTCTAAATACATTCATTTGGGTTCTAAATTATTAAATTAATTCACATTCCTTACAGACTGGAGGACTTTTTTTGATTATTATATAAAAAATTCAGCTGGCACATTTAGAACAGAAATATGGAGAATATTTCAGACTGAAAATCAAGTATCTACTACTCCTGAAAGATGATAAACAAATAATTAATCAAAGGATGAAGGATGCTTTACGTTGTATTCAATTTATATATGTTTTTCAGTTCATGCTTTCCACCGAGAATCAAAGCCTTGATGTTGACTTTGCTAGAATATATATAGAGTTCAGTTATTCTCACGTCAGCCCCACATCAGTAGATTCTGGTTCTATAAAATCAAAGACATAAATGTATTTTGACACAATATAACTGTGAAACATCAAGACCAGAACTACAGCCTCTTGAAAAAGAAGTACACTTTTAGCGTACTTTTTTAAAAACTGTATATATTATGGAAATCATTTTAAAAAATGTGAACTGAATGTCATGTTTTCAGGCACACACTTAATTAAATGAAAATGTGGACTGCTGAATGAATTTATGATCATTTCTATTGAAACGTATGCCATGAATATGTGTAATTACACATTTGTAATAATGAAGTTTCAGTTTAGTACTGTACATATACTGTACATATACTTCAAATGTAATATTAAATAACACTCCAAGTCTTAATCATACACTTTTTATGTTCTATAGTGTTGCAAGTAGTTTTTATGGTCTGAAATAAGTGAATTTTCCATGCAATTAAGTGCACTGTTTCATTTATTTATTATTTTTTTCTGAAAGGGCAGTTTTCCTCATGGTACCCTAATGGATTTTGGCTTTATTTAATCAAAAACATTAATATATTTTGACAGATTATAACCATAGAAGATCAAATAGGACTAATCCAGACCTAGACTCTATTTAAACTGTTGAGTTGTGTCCAGTGACGACACACACCATATCCAATAACATTTTGACATCAGTGACCCCAAGATCAAGACTCCAGCTCAGGTGAGAAGACTTTAAGTGGAGTGCTGACATTACCATGATAGCCATTTTGTGTGTGGTCTCCTCTGTTTAGCTTCTTTGATATCTGTAACTGCACTGATACTGTGAATCAGTGATGGCAAGATAAACAAAAAGCCTTTTAATCTTTAAAATCGTGTGTAAAATTAGGTAGTCATCATGAAAAGCAAAAGGTGACCGTTCCCACACACCTCAGTCTTAGACACACATACACAAACCGTTTTTTTCCACACAGTTCACAAATCAACACACAAGAACATGACAAGTGAATCACTATAAAGCCGAAGTGACCTTGACTTCCCCGGTAGCATATTGCGAGCTGTAAAAGCCTGTAGTATGCTATTGTGGGCCCCCGGGCTTCCATTAGCGAATGACATGACACATCTGTGAGATACGAGGGCATGCAGGAGATGATGGAGACCAGCTGACAGGTCTCAGCATTGCAGCCTCGCATTTACGGTGGACTCACCTGTACAAATGCCTGTGCTTCAGATTCACATGGGAATAAATCATGGCTTTGTCTCATTACCGTATTCATGCTGTAGGGGACTGCACCCAGTGGTGACTCTCATTTATCCAGCTCTCTCACAGCGTTACACTATGTCTACACGGACACCGGCGTGCCAAGGGGCGGATCTCTGGTTCCATGGCTACATACATCATGTTGTACATGAGACAAAATGCATGATGTCAACACCCTGTTGATTCCTAATGTATTACAGCAGTGTGTTTATTGTTATTTCACCCGAAACTTTGGATGTACTCAAGTACTGCATATTGAAGTCAGGAAAGTTCTCCGGAGTTTTGTGCTCTTCAGAATTTTTTTGCTGTTCTTTAATTAATACTAATTAATTTAGTTTGAAGGCACACGTCACATTTTGGATAAGATGGTCTGCTTAATGAACATCTAAATGGTTCAGTGAGAAGATCACCAATTGTTATAGACCGCTGTATTAGTGCCGTCAAATTGTGATCGGATCATCCTAGATGGATGTACATACCAGAGGCTCTATTTTTGTTCATTAGATGCAGGACTCTGTAAGTGTATTGTTTGGACACCATTGATTTACACTGAAGAAGGATTCAGCTGTTTTGGTCCATACCTTATTTTGCGTTCCACAGAAGAAAAATCGAATAAAAATACCACTTCTGTACAAGGAGTTAGGGTGATTCCACAACGTTTTAATCTAAAAATAATAATTAAAAAATTGCATATGTTTTGGGTATTAATTTACACAACAACAGTGTTTTGGGGGCCTGAAAACATCTATAGTGTCAATGAGAAGATATTTCTTACATGAAAGCTGTTTTTAAATGCTCTAGCGTGAAGATAAACATGGTGGATTGTGTATGGCTCACTCAGGGCAGGATCTCTACAAATATGACCATGTCAATCAACAGTCGTGGGTGGGGCCTGTGCAAAGATTCTGCCAACTGCTTGTTCTGAGATACTGAACAATTTATGGGAATTAAAAATAAAAGAGCGGGCAGGGGTTTTTCATTATAGGGTGGTTGTGTACACACACTGCCAACAAATATTTATGTTCAAACAACAGATAAAAGTGAATTTTGCATGAAAAATTATAAAAATTATATTTAACTTATATTTAAACACAGACACACACACACACACACACACACACACACATAGTCTACTGAATATAATGTTTTTAACACTCAATCCTGGTTAAATAGTTGAAACAGTTTATATAGTTTTAAATTTTAATGAAAGACATTTATTTGATATATTTTAATGCCATATATACATTCTATATAACCTTGTATGTCAGGTTTTAAATATATTTGTTTTTACACATTTGCAACGATAAAGGTGAAAATGAGCTATTTAAATGTGTTTATTTATAATATGGAATAAAGACAAAAGACTATTAAAACCTAATTAATGTAAATTTAATGTAGAACTTTTAATTTGGCATTATTAGCAAATTGTACTTAAGTTGTTAAGTAACAGTCTCTTAAAGTACACTGAAGAGATTTTTGTTTTAGTTTTTTTACGAACACTTCTTTTTCACAATTGGAGTTACCAGAATACAGCTGGATACCGTGTAGGACCTTTCAGCCATAATATATTACAAACTGCTGCAACTTCATTTTTTTATAGACAGAAACAGTTATATGCACTGATGATATCGGTTAAGTCAGAGAACAGGAACATCATGAACTGAATTTGATGCAGCGACTCAAGGTTATTAAATTACATGACAAATACATATCTTTTTTTAAAGACAGATAGAGAAAATAAAGTAGCCTGCAGAGAGTCACAAATAGAAGCCAGGCTTCCATCAACTGAAAATGTGACACACTGCACTGGACTCTTTCAGTGTAGACTACTTTATTGATTGTAATGAAAATGATTTTGTTTTGATGCGTCACACCACTTACGTCCGGTGCATACATAGTATTACACTCTCTGCAGTCTCCCTGGGACACATGGTAGCCTAGCCAATCAGGTCTCCGATGGCCATTGATCAAACAGAGTCCGAAGGTTTTATTGTCATTGTAATGTTGTGAAACAATCTGAATATAAAATTAAGGAGCAGGCCTGCATGTCTCAGTGAACCTATGCTATTGTTGCATTGTCTGGAGCTGAAATGTATTTAAGGATAATCAATCATGAGACACAGGTGTGATTAAAGTTATGTAATGCACTCTTTCGCTCTGCCCTGCTCCACCTCTGAGGAGTGAATGGATTTCTGCGCTGATAATTACACTTCTCCAGCCATTCCCTTTCTCAGAAATAAAAAGAGAGGAGACACAGAGCGTGAAACAGGAAAGAGAGAGAGGGAGAAGAGGGGTAGATAACAATTTATTTCAGCTCTCCATTGAGATTGAGATGAGATTAAAGATGCTGTTTCGGCGCTCACAATTACCGCCTCGCCGTCCACAGCCATACCATCAGTTGACTTCAAATGTGGAGCGTCCAGATTTCTTAAAGTCTTGCATGGAATAAATAACAAGTTTGGACTTCTAAACTATCAAATGTTTGCACACACTTATGTTGAATTTACTTTTCTCATGAACTTATGATTAGATTTGAAGTTAGCTTTGTAGACAGAAACAAATTATGACTATGTACTGTATAATTTATTTTAGTGAAACTAATTTTTATAGGCCACAAAGGTTTAGTAAACCATCTGGTAGCAAAAATAATTAATATAAAATATTATGAAATATTTTAGAGAACTGAATTACCTTAAAGGGACTTTGCTAATTGGAACTGAAACAAACAAACAAATGAATTAATGAATAAATAAATAAAATACTGAAAATCCATCATTGCAATACCATGGTGTTTTTTGAAGTACCATTACTTTCTGAAAATAGTCCACATGTTGTATGACTGCATACGAAGTAATTTATACAGGGAATGGAAATATATGTATTATTGACAAATTAGGTCAAAAATACATGATTGTGTTATTTTGTGGTTTAGAATACTTTAGTAGAATTACTATATTTGTTATAGAATGGATGTGTACCATTAATTCTATTAATATGAGTAATGGAAAATTAACATTCATTTCCCCTCGTTTCCTTTTCACTTGCCGATCAGTTTCTCTCTGGAACAAGTTAGTGTGGTTATTGATGTGAGGAAAAGAAAGACGTTCTAGATGGAAAGTAAATGTAAATGTACAATGAATATATTACCAACTTTCTTTTCTTGCAATGTAAAAAAAAGAAACTAGTGACAGTGGCTAGACATACACTGGGGACAAGTGTATGTCTAGCCAAGTAATTTGACATCAGTGAGTCTAACAGCTCATGCAGTGCTCACACGGCTCACAAGGGACACGGTCATATATATATATATATACAGTATTGTTCAAAATAATAGCAGTACAATGTGACTAACCAGAATAATCAAGGTTTTTCGTATATTTTTTTATTGCTACGTGGCAAACAAGTTACCAGTAGGTTCAGTAGATTCTCAGAAAACAAATGAGACCCAGCATTCATGATATGCACGCTCTTAAGGCTGTGCAATTGGGCAATTAGTTGAATTAGTTGAAAGGGGTGTGTTCAAAAAAATAGCAGTGTGGCATTCAATCACTGAGGTCATCAATTTTGTGAAGAAACAGGTGTGAATCAGGTGGCCCCTATTTAAGGATGAAGCCAACACTTGTTGAACATGCATTTGAAAGATGAGGAAAATGGGTCGTTCAAGACATTGTTCAGAAGAACAGCGTACTTTGATTAAAAAGTTGATTAGAGAGGGGAAAACCTATAAAGAGGTGCAAAAATTGATAGGCTGTTCAGCTAAAATGATCTCCAATGCCTTAAAATGGAGAGCAAAACCAGAGAGACGTGGAAGAAAACGGAAGACAACCATCAAAATGGATAGAAGAATAACCAGAATGGCAAAGGCTCAGCCAATGATCACCTCCAGGATGATCAAAGACAGTCTGGAGTTACCTGTAAGTACTGTGACAGTTAGAAGACGTCTGTGTGAAGCTAATCTATTTTCAAGAATCCCCCGCAAAGTCCCTCTGTTAAAAAAAAGGCATGTGCAGAAGAGGTTACAATATGCCAACGAACACATCAACTGGCCTAAAGAGAAATGGAGGAACATTTTGTGGACTGATGAGAGTAAAATTGTTCTTTTTGGGTCCAAGGGCCACAGGCAGTTTGTGAGACGACCCCCAAACTCTGAATTCAAGCCACAGTACACAGTGAAGACAGTGAAGAATGGAGGTGCAAGCATCATGATATGGGCATGTTTCTCCTACTATGGTGTTGGGCCTATTTATCGCATACCAGGGATCATGGATCAGTTTGCATATGTTAAAATACTTGAAGAGGTCATGTTGCCCTATGCTGAAGAGGACATGCCCTTGAAATGGTTGTTTCAACAAGACAATGACCCAAAACACACTAGTAAACGGGCAAAGTATTGGTTCCAAACCAACAAAATTAATGTTATGGAGTGGCCAGCCCAATCTCCAGACCTTAATCCAATTGAGAACTTGTGGGGTGATATCAAAAATGCTGTTTCTGAAGCAAAACCAAGAAATGTGAATGAATTGTGGAATGTTGTTAAAGAATCATGGAGTGGAATAACAGCTGAGAGGTGCCACAAGTTGGTTGACTCCATGCCACACAGATGTCAAGCAGTTTTAAAAAACTGTGGTCATACAACTAAATATTAGTTTAGTGATTCACAGGATTGCTAAATCCCAGAAAAAAAAAAATGTTTGTACAAAATAGTTTTGAGTTTGTACAGTCAAAGGTAGACACTGCTATTTTTTTGAACACACCCCTTTCAACTAATTGCCCAATTGCACAGCCTTAAGAGCGTGCATATCATGAATGCTGGGTCTTGTTTGTTTTCTGACAATCTACTGAACCTACTGGTAACTTGTTTGCCACGTAGCAATAAAAAATATACTAAAAACCTTGATTATTCTGGTTAGTCACATTGTACTGCTATTATTTTGAACAATACTGTATATATATATATATATATATATATATATATATATATATATATATATATATATATATATATACAGTGGGGCTCGAAAGTTTGGGCACCCCTTGCAGAATCTGTGAAAATATGAGTAATTTTTTCAGTTTAGACTAAATGTTAATATCTTTTATGTACAATATCTTACTCAGGACAGTACTAAATAAAATATAACATGCATTTAGTATGATCTCTCTTATTTTTTGAAAATTACTTGCATTTTCACAATGCAATTCGATTCTGCAAAGGTGCCCAAACTTTCGATCCCCACTGTATATATATATATATATATATATATATATATATATATATATATATATATATATATATATATATATATCATTGCTGTTTTTTTTTTGTTTGGGCATTGAGACACATCTCATGAAATTGGGTCAGCTGCATTCATGTTCATGTACAAACTATAACATCAAAGCTGACTGGAATGAAGCACATTCATTTAAACAGTATTATGTTGATTTAAAAACAAACAAACAATGGATTTCAGTTGTTTTTTCTCAGCTAGTCTTTCATTCCACATTCAGGATGCATACACTGTGCTCGGGTTATGAGTAAAAGTTTATCTAGTAAAAAAAGTGTGTTAGATTTAATGCTGCTGCCAGCAGTTGGATGACAACGTGAGGTGAAATACTGCAGAGAGTCCTGTGTAACCAGCCGCTCTAGCATTTCATTTGGATTGTCAACAAGCTGTCAAGATGCTCATATTTTACTACACTGTTCTCACAGGTTGTGCTCCAGAACTCAATGTCTTTCCTTCACATCTGTCAAAAGAGCAAAAAGTAGTAGGTAATTGGTGGTTGGGGGTTGGAAGTGTGTATGTGTGCATTTTATGGCATGAGGGTCCTACAAAAATTGTGGTGTTCTGAGTACTTTCATCTTAATAGTGCACACTCACAAATATCGATTTAAAAATAGAAGCAGAAAATAGGTAAGTGAAAGTTTTTATTTAGAAGAATATTATATATGGCACTGCCATCAGATCCTATTAAGGCAGTGAAGCTCTCAAAGTCTGTCAGGAAGAGTAAAGCTACTCCACATGTTCAAAATTAATCATGATATTAGAAAAGCACTCTGTTTAAATTAATGTGCTTTTATTTGAAACACTAGTTGACCCCCCCCCCCCCAAAAAAAAACAACAAAACAAAACAAAACAAAAACAAAACAAATCTAAATTGTGCCATCAATTACCAGCTCTCATGCAGTGTGACAGAATTTGTATGTGATCTATACCTTCACAATATATGAATAAGACGTTCAAAAACCTACAAAATAAAAGAGGAAGCTACTTCAAAGCTGGAACAAAATAATTGGCTGTTGGTTAAAACATGTCTTAAAGCCTTTTGCAATTTAATTATTCTGATACAGCCATTTGTATAAAAGCTCAGCCAAAAATGTTTGTGTTAAAAACCACACCTGACTTGTACATTCATAACAACTGCACTGTATGATATCTACCTCAAACACCCAAAACCTGTGCAAAACCATGTTCATATTTTAAGTACTCACTTTATGTGCCCACACCACTTGATTCAAAGTGCAATTTGCACATGCCTCAAATAGATCATTGGTTGACACGGTATCATCAGTCGCACTATTACTTCTTAGCTCCAACAGTGGATGATTGCATGTCAAGGCTTTATGTACTGAATGAAACTCTGCTTTAATACATATAAAGTTTTCATGATCCATCAGATCCATCAGGGACTTGACACCGCATTACTAAATGAACAAACTGCAGATCAAAGCAATTGTGACAGATTTTTTATAATGGTGTACCTCATGGGTATATCCATAGTCCTATACAGTTTTCACCTGGGACTGTTAAACTGTTAAATGTAGCATTGACATCTCTGCAATTCCAGTATGCAAAACACTGACAGAACAACATAAAGCAGTGAAGCAGCTGGCCTAATATATCCCCCCTTGAATGTCAACAAGATACAAATGTACATCGTGGAGTTCAGCAGAGTCACATAATTACTGATGCAAAAAAAAAAAAACAAAAAAAATATACAAAAAGAAAAGAAAAGAAAAGCAGTGGGCATTTTTCACTGCTTTGTATTCTGCATGACATCTTGAACAGATCATCTGACATAAAGGTCATGCTGTTGCAACCTTGCATCTTCTCACTGAGTGTCATTAGATTACAGAAACTAGAAAGATGGTAATAATATGAAAATAGCCTGGAGTACAAGACAGCTCCAAAAAATTCCATATCTCCTAAATCTTTCTCTTAGAGTTCTTGCATTATGTCTTGAAAATGCTAACCACAAATATATATATATATATATATATATATATATATATATATATATATATATATATATATATATATATATATATATATATATATATATATATATATATATATATATTATATTCCTCCCTTTTTTCTTGTGTATCTTCACAGCATCATAAGTAAGATTCTAATAACCCTTACCAAGATATGTTTAAAAGATTTTCAGTGATGCTCTTTTAATACAACAAGCAATATACAAGATATGGTATACAGTACAAAAACAAGATACTGTGGAAACTCACCAAATGAATCAGTTTAAACATTAGGAAAATAATTTCTTAAAAAAATGTAAATACATTTCTTTTTGGTTGATTTTGGTCTGATTGGCTCAAAAAAAGAATTTTTGTGGGAAGTAACAGTGTAAAGTTAAAAACGCTTAATGATGGATCTGAGCTTTTCGCTTCATAAAATGATAATCGATAGACTGGGATTGTGTAAATTACTGGATTATTGTGATGTTTTTATCAACTGTGTGAACTCTCATTCTGATGGCACGCATTCACAGCAGATGATCCACTGCTGAGCAATTGATGTAATGCTAAATTTTTCAAAATATGTTCCAAGGAAGAAACAAACTCTACATCTCCATCAGGGACTCTACACAAACCATTGCACTTTTGTAATGCATTTCTATAGTGCACTTACATTTTCTGAGTAAAATGATATTCAATGTAAAAAAAAAAACAATGTATCAAAATGTTGTCAGGTGCTTTTAGGGAAAGGGTTAAAAATATGGTTTATATGGTCTAAAAGTCTGATCAAATACTCACGAATAAACTGAATGACTACTGATTGTTTTGTTGTTGGAAATCGTTGTCAGCATGAACACCTCTTTAAAGAAACAGACCTCCTGGAGTAACCCGAGGTTAAGTGCCTTGCTCAGGGGCACCATGGTGTTAGTCCAGCCCTGTAATGTGTTTTGAACCTGCAGCCTTTTTGGTTACAAGCCAAGATTTTAGGAAAGAAGACTTCTCTAGATAAAAGACTACAAGACAGGTCGTCATTTATCTGAGGCTTTATGCATTTGATCAATAGTCTAGATGACAATACAACAGTTTCACCTTGTCAGAGAAGTGCATTCTGATCATTAACCTTTGTCAACATATTTAGCTCAACCCAGTATTCATCATGAGCAGCTCTGTATGTCTGATGCTTGAATTTTTCAACCTTTTGTACCTCCTGGTCTCACTCTGTGTGCAAATAAGGATCTCAAAAGAGGGCTAAAATTATGCCTCTGTCTATCTCTCTCTCAGCTGCCTGGCTCTCCAAAGTCTCCCGCCCGAGCTCTGGTTACATTGGCAATCAACAGACCCCCTGGCCTCATCCATCAAAGGGGAGAATGCACCGTTAGTGGGGGATTTACAGCACTTGCACAGGAAGTGCAGAATCATTCTTGATTTATGCTCTAAGACTGAGAGTTGCAAGGTGAGTGTTCTTTCTGCAATCTGAAATATGAAATGGATCGGCCTGGTTGATAGAGGAAATCAACCATACTGTGGGTGTCTATCTGTCTATTTCTGGACAGACAAGTAGATTATTTAACAGTTCTAACTATCAGTATGATATATGTTTGCATTATTAACAATAACTGATAAATGGCAGATATTAAACAAAAAACAAACAAAAAAAATAAATGAAATCAATTTTTAAATCTCACAAGTTAATTCTATTATAATGTAGGCCATACATTAAGTAAAATGTATATTAATTTTGAGATTTGATGAAGATTACATTTAAACGTGTAATAAAATTAGTGTTCTTAAGAAATTATTTAGAACACTTAGGTTGAGTTCTTAGTGTTTGATGACAGCAAAAGTCATCTAAGTGTAAAAATAAGGGACTAGTAAATGTATAATTAAATATATAATATTGTTCAATAATGAGTAACTAAACACTGATACTAGCTGATAACTCATATGGTACTGATATAAAGTGAATCCCTCAATATGTTCATAATCTAGGCCTGTTCATCATCAAAAGTTGACCCAATATCAGTTGTAAATATTTACAATATTACAAGTATTTGCAAACCTATTTCTATACTAGAAATAATAAACTGGAACTCATGAAAACAAAAGGATAACATTTGGAAAAAACAAGGGATAAATAACTAGAACTACAAACAAAAATACATAAAAAAGACAACCTTGCAACCTTGCTGAAGCAACCTTGCTGAAAACTAGAAAGAAAGAAAAAAAAATTAAAAGGTTCAAGAACTAAAATAAAAAGCTAAACCACAAAGACTGGAAATAGACTATAGACTACACACGGGAACAAACAAAAACTAGAAAAACAAGAGGGAAACTAGACAAGATGCAATATACTGAAAAGCGAGTTCTAACAAGACTAAATATGCAAGTGAGGAATATACACAGAAGGCACACACAAAACAAACCAGCAACGACCAGAGGGAAATGAGAACAATATAAAGCGAGCACAGCACACAAGGATCAGGTGAACACAACTGGACAAACAAGAACTAAACACAAGAGGAACACACGGCCAACACATGTGCTCAGACACAAATAAACAAAGACACATTAAACAAGCACAGGACAGACAAGACTGTCAGGGCAGGATCTTCGCAATTTTTGCAGTATTGCTCAATAATATATTTTTATCTGCACTGAAGTGAAATGCAATCCCTGAATGAACTGTAGTCTATGGAAGCTGTCAAGACTGTGAACCTGCGGTTTTTACACTACTTCGTATGTGCTATTTTTATTAGTAAGTTACTTAATGTGCATTTTAAATTACTCTGCATTGTAATTTATTATCCTGCCAACGATATGAATTTCAGCTGTGTTTGGCATGTACACAGTACACAGGCAGTGCACATAGAGGAGAATAAAACTAAACAAATTATGTAAAATAGTTAATAACACTAGACATGTTTTTACCAAAGTGATAATGCTTTCATTTTGGCAGCTGTAGAGGTCCAACGTTATTGGGACTTGGGACTTTTGCCTTGGTGTGAATAGACCTTGGGATTTGTTTCCCATTTGAGCGCTATATACACTTATTGTGTATATACATGTTTTACATTGCACATATATTTGGAAATATTGTTCTGTAATTGCATCTGTAATTTATTTCTGTAGTTACTAATTATAGTAATGGGTCCCACTTTATATTAGGTGGCCTTAACTACTATGTACTTACATAAAAAATAAGTACAATGTACTTATTGTGTTCATATTGTATTGTAAAACACTTTTGCTGCTATTGAGGTGGGATATGTGTAAGGTTAGGGAGAGGGTTGGAGGTATGGGTAAGTTTAAGGGTGGGTTAAGGTGTAAAGTATGGGTCAGTGTAATTATAAATGTAATTACAGAAATTAAATACAGATGTAATTACATGTAGTTTTTTTTTTTTTAAATATAAGTACAATGTAAAAATATGCATGTACACAATAAGTATATTGTACTAAATTATTAATTAAAATATAAGTACATAGTAGTTAAGGCCACTTAATATAAAGTGGGTCCGTAACATCTATACATCCTTTTGCGCTGCTAATGCAGAAAACAGAAACCTTTGATTTTAGCCAAAATGCCACAATCCAAAATAAAGCTTCCTTCAGTGAAAAAGCTCATCCCCTTTTTTCCTCTCATATCAATGTTCACACACATATGTATTGTTTTGGCTTGTAAATAGTGCTTGACCTGCACATATTTCTCATCTCCAGATGAGACAGCATTTTATTTTTTTTTACTGGAGAAATCAATATTATGGATAGAAGACTGGTATTTTGGCCAGAAGCAATGGTCTACAAATAGAAAATACACAGCTTTTCACTTCACAAGACATTAATTGTTGGACTTTTGTGAATTACCAAATTATTCTGATGTTTTATCTGTTTGGACTCTTGTTCTGACGGCACCCATTCACTCCAGAGGATCCACTGGTGAGCAAGTGATGTAATACACAGCAAAATCCCCAGTGTTAATTTAACACTCTGAGTGTGGACACATATAAACTGAAGCAGTGTTAAAAGTAACACTGAAGCAGAGTTGAAGTTAATGAGATAATTAAGAAGTTAATTAAGTTATGATTGACCATTATTGAAGACACCTGATGTTAACAAGCAGAATCACCAAACGAGAAAATCACACACTTGTGTGTCACCATTATTGTGGTCAGTGTTTGCTTTAGTTGGGATCTTGACCCTTCAGTTATAAACTTTAGATTTTGTGTGGCTGTGGTAACTGAGTTATAACATACAGACAGACCAAAGCCAAGGCAATCTTATGGATTTGATTGTGGTTTGGACTAATTGTCATTGACTGACCTGAATGGCTGAGTTCAGGTTTCTTTACTGTGTACATAAATAAGGTGGATAAAAAAATGATCCAGATTTTTCTGGCATAATATGACATGTTTTTAAAAGTTAGTTCTACATTAAGAAAGAGTTCTTTAGTTTAGACACAGACATCAAGAATAAGCGTGAGCATCACAACAATGGTGACCATCAAAAAAAGCATGTTGTGGCCAATAAAAACTCATCCATGGCTCCCATCATGCATTGCGGCTTGAATAAATTATGAGCTTTTTTAGTATCTAGTTTTGTGATGTTCAGAGTAGATCTGTGTAATGATTCACAAATCTCCATATTCATCGGGAAGAAGGAGGCGGGAACCGGCGCACAATCAAAAACTCATTTTAATAATCAAAAGTAAATACAAAACAGCGCGTCAGCCCCTCACGGCGACTGACGCGCACAAATAAAAGCCAAAACATAAAATAATATCCCAGGCCTGGTCCTCTCTCGTCCTTCATGGTCGTCACTCCAGTTTTATATCCTTCCATCTCCTACGTGGGACTCGATACTAGCGGTGGGGCTCAGGTGTAGCTCATCTCCAATCACTACACCTGGCCTCACTCCTCGTTCCCACGCCTCTCGGCCCCGCCCCACTCGCCACATACCCCCATCGCCCCTCGCAGGCCGGGGGGTACCCTCGAGACTGCGCTCTACTCCCCCCCCCCTTCCCTCCGGGGGGGACCGCTCACGGGGACCTGCAGGAACCTGGGGGTAGGACAGACGAGGCGAGAGAAAAGGAGATGGAAGGAGGAGCGACAAGGACGAGAGAGGGGAGAGAGAAAAAAAAAAAAAAAAAAATCCGGTTCCCAGACGCACTGCTGCTCGGCCCTCCACCAGCTGGGTGATCTCCTCCGCGGTGCCTGGCGGTGGCACTGGACGGCCCTCGGCGGACGGCGCGACACTCCTCCGCCGCCCGATGGACGGCGACGGCTCCTCCGATTTTGGGCAGCGGCAGGAGTCCCCCGTTCCCTGCCCCTCCGGATTCCGTCACGGAGGCGGCAGGCTCCGGCCCCCTGGCGAACGGCGCCGACTCCTCCGCTCCCTCACGGACGGCAGCCGCCCCTCCTTGTCGTGGGCGGTCGGCAGCGAGCTCGCCCGTCCCCGGCAACTCGCTCCAGCCCACCGCCTCGAGCGTCCCTGGCGGCACATACCTCGCCTGCTCGAGGGCACCGCGGATTCACCACAGCGGCGAGGGATCTTCAGCAGCGCGTCCCTCCTTCTCCCGGGTTTCGGCACCACTGTAATGATTCACAAATCTCCATATTCATCGGGAAGAAGGAGGCGGGAACCGGCGCACAATCAAAAACTCATTTTAATAATCAAAAGTAAATACAAAACAGCGCGTCAGCCCCTCACGGCGACTGACGCGCACAAATAAAAGCCAAAACATAAAATAATATCCCAGGCCTGGTCCTCTCTCGTCCTTCACGGTCGTCACTCCAGTTTTATATCCTTCCATCTCCTACGTGGGACTCGATACTAGCGGTGGGGCTCAGGTGTAGCTCATCTCCAATCACTACACCTGGCCTCACTCCTCGTTCCCACGCCTCTCGGCCCCGCCCCACTCGCCACAATCTGTTTATCTGAATATGCTGTTGTCACCGTTGTTGAGATTCAAAAAATCTGAAATCACTGAATCACAAGAGATGCTTATAAAATGTATAGAAAATACAGACTCTTTCATTGTGGAATCAAAACTGTTACAATCAATAATGATCGATAATAAAAGAAGAACCTGTAAATGATTTCAGTGATTAAGGTCAAGCAACAATTACATTAAAACTTAATTATCACCACCCAATGATTTTTACTCTTGGCTTGACACACAAATCTGAAAATTAAAAAGTTACAAGCCAAGATCCCAACTAAAGCAAACACTGACCACAATAATGGTGACACACAAGTTTGTGATTTTCTCGTTTGGTGATTCTGCTTGTTAACATCAGGTGTCTTCAATAATGGTCAATCATAACTCAATTAACTTCTTAATTATCTCATTAACTTCAACACTGCTTCAGTGTTTATATGTGTCCACACTCAGAGTGTTAAATTATCACTGGGGATTTTGCTGTCTAGAGAATTTCTTGAAATCTGTTAGCATAAAGAAACAAAATATTGCATGGCCTAGAGGTCACTACATTTGTCAGCAAGTTTTCATTTTGGGGTATACTGTTTCTTTTCAGTCAAGGTTTGTGTGTACAGTACGTTTTTGCAGGGACACATCATTTATGTTGTTCTACGATAGTTGATCTGTTCAGCAGGCAGATACAAAAATAACTTTAGCATATAAAAAAGTATTGAGATTTTTGATACAGTCCTAGGATAATAAGTGTAGGTAGACAATCAGGATAAAAGTGTATATATACTAAAATTGAGATTGGGCTGGTAAAAATATTGAAACAGAAAACTAACAAGCTGGCAAAGAACCCCAGGCAAGCCTCTTTAAACACCCCCAGGGTGCTACAATTTCATATCTGTGCGTGTAATTCATCTTTACCTTGGAACTCAGTGGGATCTTAAATGCCTGCATGAGTAGGATAATATTGTAGAGGTCTAGTTTTTGACATAACACTGAGTCATAACGCTGAAGTAATACTGTAAAATGGCATGTGTGCAACTGTATAGTGCTGTGTAGGAACAATCACTCCAAACCTGCTGAGTTAATGACTGTGCCTTTTTTTTTACAGGATGATGTGGTATGCTTCAGACCCGCTCATATCTCTGCATATTTTGCTCATTAAACACTAGTTAATTTCAGCTATGACATAATCAACTCTGAGAGGCACAAACACGCACTCGTGAAACCTCCTGGGGCAGATGAAAAGAAAGTGTTTGCCACAAGATCATTTCACTGGAAATACAATACAAACAAAAGACTGGTTACAAGAGAGACACTTGTCAAGGAACAAACACAGACAAGGTTTGTTCTTTCGGGTAGCAGCTCTGTAGACTCTAAAAAGAACTTTCTTTATATTTCTTCCTGAAATATTTATATAAAAATAATTCTATAGATTAAAACTGCCAAGCTTCTATGCTATATTTTTAAGGTTAAACATTCAATAATTGGGTCAATTAATAATTCCCGTAGACTTTAATCATCTGAGTCTAATCTTTTATTTTGAAGTTTGTCCTGTCTAGCTTTGAGGTATTTTTATTGTTACTGTCTGATCCCTCTTTTGATAGTTTCTAGATGTTTAGTCACTTGTTCTTGCATATTTATGCTGTCCTTATGTGCTATCAGAATGATCAGAAATACAAGTTTCCTAATTGATTCCTAAAGAATCAAAATGCAGTACATACCAGATTCGTCGTAACAGCGAGTCATAAACACATCTTCAGCTGTAAATCCCAGTTTAGTTAGAAAGGTAAGGGTCCACTGAATGACATCTCGCACTTTTAGTCCAACACAGCAATAACATTGTAATATGGATCATAAATCCTTTGTTTACGTTTCAGTTCTTCAGGGACAGAATTGTCTGTGTCCGTTCTGGAATAACTCACGCTCAGAAAAATGCGTCTTGGTAGTAAAAAAACAGCATGGTTTTGTTGCGTACAGTGTCACAAACAGGAAAAAAAGTGAAAGATAGGCGGAAGATTATTCATTTGAATTCTGGCGCTCTCTCGTGACGGCTCATGATGCACGCTGTGACGCACCTGTCAATTGATGGAGGCATAACTTTCGGCTTTTTATTTTATTTATTAATTTTTTCAACATTTTTCATATATGTGTGAGTGTGTTTTATGTTGAATGTGACTGCATCGGCATGATTACCATCTGTTTGAGCGCAGATCAGTACACTATTACTGTGTAATCACAGCTATCAATTTGAACGCTGTCTATATCAACAGAGTGTTATTATTGACTTTATGGCACATCTGTATGATTACCATCACTATAACTGGACATCAGCATGTCAGTGCGTGATAATTGACTATATGGGCAGAAATCATTGTAAATGCTGCATTTCTAGCAATCTCAGTATGAACCGTAATTGGCATACATGGTTAAACTTATTTATTTTTCTTACTCAAATTATTATTATTTCTATTTTTCTAGTGCTCAAAAAAAAACAAACACTTATATGATGCATGGAGGGGACTAGACATAGTATCAGAAAAATGGTTGCAGGATTCAAATTTTTCATGGTATCTTCTTCAAATTTGAAATAGAAACTCATGAGACGTGTGACTTTAAATAAATATAAACACTTAACCATATTTCCAAAATAACATATAAATATGTACATATGCCCTACTTAAGTGTATCAAAAAAGCAATATTTCCAAAATAACATAAAAATATGTACATATGCCCTACTTAAGTGTATGAAAAAAGCAATATTTCCAAAATAACATAAATATATGTACATATGCCCTACTTAAGTGTATCAAAAAAGCAATATTTCCTAAATAACATATAAATATGTACATACGCCCTACCTAAGTGTGTCAAAAAAACAATCTATTAATTGGATTTCATATAAATTTAAACAGTAAAATATTTTCATTAATTGCTATTAACATAGAATTTTAATGTCTGAAAACATTCCATTCATTTCACACTTAAGTAGACATTACTTACCTTTATATAATATCACTGTCTCTTTTCTCCTGTTTGCATTACCCTTTTCAAATGCATGCCACATTTTATGATCTTGATGGAAACAAAATGAGCTCAAGGGGGGTAAAAGAGAAGCTGGCTCCCTCTGAACCCTTTTCTGCTGGTGTCTATGTCGAACAATGTTGAATTAGCTATGACAGGGTGCAAGATGACAGTCTCCCCTGAAGACAAAACTGACTACACCATCTTATGTTCTTCATAATAATTGTTTGTTTTATTTTAGCACACATTTTTTTCTCATCTAATTTTTTTTGAAAAGGCACTGCCTCTGTTGCCTCCCCTTAGAAAACACTGTTATTGATACTGCGTCATTACTTGCCTCAATAAAAATATGCAGACGGCTTAATGATATGGAGGATGTGACACAAGCGTCATTAGCAAGACCACACCAACGCAATCACACAACAGCACACTGTTTGTCTCCATTCACAACGTCGTCCGACCAACTCAGTGGGAAGATTAAAAGTCTCTTTTGAGAACAAACATGACGTGTTCACATTAAAAAAGGCAATTAAATAGGCGTTATTATGTCAGCCCTCCTGTTACTCTGTTTCTTTCGAACCCATTCAGAGAAATCTTCAAAACACAAGTAAGAAGCCCACCTTCAGGCTGATCTACTTAAGCTCAGTTCTCTTTGCTGTTTTATTCAGAGAACTAAGAGAAAAAGACACACAGGAGAAGAGAAAAAGCTCTGCACTCAATCCCTGGAGGCCTATAAAACTCAAAATCCATAAACAGGGTCAAGAGCTCTAACAACTTACCCTCTAAAGTTATCATTCTTACACCAGCAAAACAACACTAGACACCTCGAGAGATAAATGGCCCATGTTAAATGATCTAGTAAATGTGGCTAATGTGTCTCAGTATTTCTTCAGTGGTGTGATCCTGAACTGCTTCTTTGGCCACCAAAAACTTGTACTTGAGTGAAAAATGATAAAATTAACTCACCTGTGTGATACTGTGTGCAACATAAATATCTCACTCATAAACATCTTTTTGTTACGATCATGCTATCAAATTATGTGGCATTCATTTTGAAGAATGAGCAGTCCATAAACTCCTTTTGTCGCCAAGATATGACAGTCTCCAAACAACCCGGTTTGTTTTTTTCTGCTTCCAAATGAATCATTAGTGCAAGATCTTGCCAATGAGGATTTCAGGATGTAGTGATGCAATAATGTTTTTCCACATTGTTTTAATGTTTTTGTTGTTGTTGTTGTTGATAAAAAGTCTCCCTTTTATGCACTAAATACTAATATTTAATCATGTTATTTTTTAATCAAAGTCAGTTTCACTGGTTAGATTTTATTAGTCATTAAATTTACTTACTAGCCAGTATTACTAATATTGATTGATGAGAATTCATACCAAATATTAAAATATTTTATATGTACATTGAAATATGTATCTGCATTTAACAAAAAGCTGCTAATGTGAAAACCTGAACTCATGGAACATTATTAACAGTGTGTAAAAATATAAGAATTTGTCTTGAGTAACTAAAATAAAATATTGGATGAAAATCTTTAATATATGAACTTTTCAGCAAACAAGCCAGAGACACAGAGGTAGGCTCTCAAAACAGCAGCTTTATTGACAGATGGGCTATAGCAACGAGAAGCAATGATCAAAAGATGAGTAATAGGCAGACGTAAAGGGTTCAGGTCCCTTAGCTGATGATAACAGATGATTGTCTCAGGCAGGTGATCCAGAGGAGCGAAGGAGTGGAGGAGCATCTAAGGGTGAATAAATACAGGTAAGTAGCAAGGCAAGTAGTCAGGCAGACACACACTACAGGCAGAGTCCAGCCACGAGGCAATAAACACAGTCTGGTGTGAGAGACGCACTGAATCCACCATAAGTTCTGGTACTGGCTCGGGCCCACAGCAGCGCACTACCTGTCAGGAGTAAGATCAGGAAAGCAGGAAGGGCCATGGGACTGGCAGAGGCAGACGGAGGGGTTGTGATAGGATTGATGGAAGCATGAATGGCGCTGACCAGCTCCTCCAGTGG
This sequence comes from Carassius auratus, assembly GCF_003368295.1. NCBI lineage: Eukaryota > Metazoa > Chordata > Actinopteri > Cypriniformes > Cyprinidae > Carassius > Carassius auratus. Next base: position 81,266 of record NW_020529079.1, read on the forward strand.
GTGGTGTTGGGTGCCAGGGAGAAATCACAGTCTAGTGAATGTTTTTGGTCTGATCTTCGGTCAGCAAACGAGCCAGAGACACAGAAGTAAGTTTTTCAAAACAGCAGTTTTATTGAGAGACTCGAAATGGCAATGAGAAGCAATGATCAGCAGGTGAGTAATAGGCAGACGGTAAGGTTTTAGGTCACTTAGCTGATGATAACAGATGATTGTCTCAGGTAGGTGACCTGGAAGAGTGGTGGAGCGAAGGAGCATCTAAGGTTGAGTAAACACATAGGTAAGTCGTAAGATGAGTAGTCAGACTAAATACGGTAATGCAAACTGTAGACCGGATGAAGAGGCAGTGAGAAGACTGCAGAGGTAAAGGGAGTCTAATGAGCTGAGACAGGTGCGGGCAATCAATATTCTGGTGACTGGGATCTAGTGTGCACTGGGGCTGATGACTGTGGTGACAGAAACTCCCCGACAGGACTGCAATTATGAATGATCTCAGACACTGACATTTTGTAAATTTGCATTTCAAACATGAAACATAAAAATAAATAAATAAATATAAATATATATTCTTTATATAAAGGAAAGAAAAAGATAAAAAGGCATTAATAAATATCTCCACTCAAACTCAGTTGGTTGAGGACTTAGACTTGAACATGGCAAGGTTGTACTGGAGTACTAAAATTATTATTACAACCAAAACACAAATAAAATAAATTTAAACTAAGCAGAAAATTTAAAATAAAGTAATAAAGATGACAAAAACACATCACAAAATAACTAAAAAATAAATGAAAATAACAATACAGTAGTAATACAATACTTAATAAAATAGTTCACACATCATAATAATCTGCATTATTTTAGCATTATTTATCTACTTTTATTAATATTTGGAATTGGCTTTTTATTTGTGCATTTTCAGTGTTTACTTTAAATTTTGTTTAAATGTGACATACATTCTGATTACCATGTGATGGCTGAAGTACCTTTATACATTTGCATCATGTTATGCAGATGCAAGTTGTAAAGTAATGTTTATGTTGTGTTTATATCTAATGAATCTCATCTGTGTATAGGATGGGGGAGTTAATTACCCCCTCTAGCTTTTAAAGTTTACCAGTGTTCAATCACTGTTCAGCTTCAGCGCCTTTCAAGCATGTCAATCCCAGGCATTATTGACTAGGGATGGATTAATTGAAACATTCACATTCTTTCTAAAAAAAAAAAAAAAAAACATTGCTAGTGCATTGTTCAGCTTGTGCCAATTAAAAAGTTTTTTTTGTGTGTGTGTGTGTGTTTATAATTATTGATGAAATCAAAACCCCTTAACATACGTTTTCATGAATAAAAATCAGACATAAATGGACTTCAACGTCAACCAACCACTCTTTTACACTGGGGTCACATCAAATAGTCTGACAAACAACAATCACAGGACTGAAAACACAGTGCACCTTTTTGAACACACACACACACACACACACACACACACTTTATTTGGTTCATCAGGTTGCCACCAGGAGACCAAAAACAGTTGCACTTAGACTACATGTTTTAAGCGATTTCATTAGCCATGCTGCTAATTATGTGTTCTGCTAATCAGGGACATAAAAGAACAGACCCTCTCCACTTCATTAGGCCATGAACACATTGTACTTCTGATTGTTTCTCCCGAGTACAGAGTTCATTAACTCTTTTGGAAAGGACCTGCAAAAGCGAGCTTGCTCCGTCTTTACAATGTATTGCATCAAATCCGTAACTTGGTCCACTGCGTCTTCTGGATACGCATGGATTCTGAATAAATTGTCTCATTAGGAGCCTTTTGAATTATCTAAAATACGAAGAGGAAAAACAAAAACAGAACAAAAGAGAAACGGTACATGTAGTTTATCCACAATTGCTCAGAGTCAAATATATGTTGTTTGTAAGCCAGTCGCCATTGGTTTGTGGAGGCTATAAATCTTTCGATTTACCTGTTCGTGTTTTCTCAGATGATGGCTTCCCTCAGGTCTCTGATGCCGGCTGCAGACAGCATAATACACCAAGCTCCAGCCTGGAGCTTTTAATTAACACAGAGATTGCCAGAGCCGGCTTCACCATGGGAACTAACATTACATTAAATTGAACCAGGTATTGATTGTTTGTACTTGTGCTGCTGTTTCAGTTTTAAAATTTTAGTAGCTAGCATGTGGTAGGATAGAGTTTAGTGATTTTTGCTAAAATGTGAGAGCCTTTCTTCAGAACTAATGCTTTGAGATAGAAAATAGAACTTCACTTGATATAACTGAATCAAATAAGACCAGCTAAATAAATACAATAGTTCTGTTTCAAAATCGTGTTTTACGGCGTCATGGCTGTATTACAGACACAAAGGGCCCTATCTTGCACCCAGCGCAATTGACTTTGTACACCGACGCATGTGTCATTCCTATTATGCACCTGCGCAAAGCGCGCTTTTCCCTCCACAGAAGCACGTCGCTAAACTAGTGAATGAACTTGCGCTCCCTGGGCGGTTCAGCGCAAAAAAGGAGGCGTGTTCCGGCGCAAACAATCCCTGGTGCTATTTTGATGTTCCATTAAACAATTGCGCCACTGACCAGAAAAAACCTAGGGCCCTATTTAAACGATCTGAAACGCAAGTGTCAAAGCGCGAAGCGCAAGTAAGTTTGTGGGCGGGTCTCGGCGCTGTTGCTATTTTCCCGGCGGGATAAATGGCTCTTGCGCCCGGCGCAAATCTAAAGTGGGTTGGTCTGAAGTAGCTTCATTATTCATAGGTGTGGTTTGGGCGGAACGTGAAATAAACCAATCAGAGCGTCATCCAACATTCCCTTTAAAAGCAGGTGCGCAAGTTCCATTACGGATTGCTATTATTATGGCGTATTTACCAGGCGCACGCCAGGAGCGGTTCACAGCCGAGGAGACTGATGTGCTTGTAAGAGCAGTGAAAGACAGAGAAGTTGTGTTGTATGGGGATGGGAGAATAATTAGCCTGAATAATTTGTGAGCTAGTTTTATGCCTATTTTTTTCACATCTTCGTGTCACACCACAATGATTTCCGTCATCTCATGTGTTAATATTTTTTTAGTGTAACAATTTATGATTTGCAAAAATAACTGTTGCATCTGTGTAGATTACATGAGCAAAGTGTATGCGCGTTGTGCACGCTATACATTATGGCCAAGCATGCGCCCTTAAAATAGCATAATGAACAACGCGCAACGCGCCACTGACTTTAGACTAGGTTTTTTCTGGTCAGTGGCGCAATTGTGTAATGGAACAGCAAAATAGCACCAGGGATCGTTTGCGCCGGAACACGCCTCCTTTTTTGCGCTGAAACGCCCAGGGAGCGCAAGTTCATTCACTAGTTTAGCGACGTGCTTCTGTGGAGGGAAAAGCGCGCTTTGCGCGGGTGCAAAATAGGAATGACACATGCGTCTGTGTACAAAGTCAATTGCGCTGGGTGCAAGATAGGGCCCCTAGTCTAAAGTCAGTGGCGCGTTGCGCGTTGTTCATTCTGCTATTTTAAGGGCGCATGCTTGACCATAATGTATAGCGTGCACAACGCGCATACACTTTGTTCATGTAATCTACACAGATGCAACAGTTATTTTTGCAAATCATAAATTGTTACACTTAAAAAAAATATTAACACATGAGATGACGGAAATCATTGTGGTGTGCCACGAAGATGTGAAAAAATAGGCATAAATCTAGCTTACAAATTATTCAGGCTAATTGTAGTAATTAAGGATCAGACCTGTTTGAGGTCATATATGTATAAGGACATCTGACAAATTGGTTTGTCCGTCAAGAACCAGGAAAAAAAAAAATCGATGAAACAATTGTGGCTATTTCCTCCCACGCCTGTTTAACCGACGCTATTTTGGGTGGGTTTCTCCCATCCCCATACAACACAACTTCTCTGTCTTTCACTGCTCTTACAAGAACATCAGTCTCCTCGGCTGTGAACCGCTCCTGGCGTGCGCCTGGTAAATACGCCATAATAATAGCAATCCATAATGGAACTTGCGCACCTGCTTTTAAAGGGAATGTTGGACGACGCTCTGATTGGTTTATTTCACGTTACGCCCAAACCACACCTATGAATAATGAAGCTACTTCAGACCAACCCATTTTAGATTTGCGCCGGGCGCAAGAGCCATTTATCCCGCCGGGAAAATAGCAACAGCGCCGAGACCCGCCCACAAACTTACTTGCGCTTCGCGCTTTGACACTTGCGTTTCAGATCGTTAAAATAGGGCCCAAAGCCTGTTTCGAAACAGTAGGTAGCAAAATAATGGTTCCTCGTACCATATTTTGTCATTTTAAAGCTGCTGTGTGTAATTTTAGTTTGTAGAGATGACTGTAAGCACTGTTCGTTCTCTGTTTTGTTGGAGAAGCCCAAAATGGTGCGTTTAACCCTGTTTTTCTGAACTATACATGTCAAAGCAGCTTTACAGAATAATACTGCAGTAATAATGTTTTAAATTCTACAGGGTCATAATTCAACAGTTCCATTTAAAGCATCATGGCCTAATGTTTTGAAAAGTTTGATAGTAATAGCTTTATGAAAGGCAGTTACTGTGAATTAAACATTTATATAGATGAAACACTTATTTTGTGAAGTGAAACTTATATATATTTTTTTGATCGTGTGTATTGTACTCAATATGTTAAAATTGTGCCATAGCAATAATAATAATAAAAAACGGTAATACTTCAACTTACAGCTTTTTTTTTCAACAGCTTACATACATTTTAAAAACTTTGTCTCTTTTTATCAAAACTTTACACACAAATCTAAAAATTGCACTCACAAATTGCAAAATGCATTACGTCAAGTCAAGTCACCTTTAATTATTAATAAAGATTGTTTCAAAGCACTGTACAGTATTAAATAGGAAAATAGTGTGTCAATAATGCAAAATGACAATAGTAAACACTCAATTTTCAGTTAAAGGCTGTTCATCATTGAATTCAGTGATGTTATCATCCAGGGCCCGGTTCCCCAAAATGTTCTTCTCGCTAAGTAGTTCTTAACCGATTCCTTAACCTATCTCTTAACCTTATGGCACGATCCCCGACACGTTTGTACGCTAAGTATATCTATATTCTACTGATAACTTAAACTATGGTAAAATAAATGCTACTGGAATAATTTGAGGAATGTTTCATTTGCATAGAACATGTTGTCTTTCTTAACGCTGTAATGCACCTTTGCGTGAAGTGGAAAATCGATTCCTGAGCAATTGATGCCAACTAATTCAGCACCTTCACTTGGGACAGCGCCTTTGCAACATCAACGTAAGAGGCAGCGTGCTAAGAAGCTTCCTAAGGGACACTTCAGGGAACACACTTAGGAACACAAACAACTTTGGTAAGATATATCTTTCGAGTCTTCATAGCGCACTAAGAGTGAGCATTATCGGGGAACCGGGCCCAGCTCAGTTCAATTTAAATATCTTATCTGTGAAATCAAGTCGACGATATCACTGGATACTAAGTGTCCCCAACTAAGCAAACCAGAGGCTTCTGTAATTATAAGACTTATTTGGACTGCAGAGTATAGAGCAAAATGTAGATTCTTTCATCTATTAATGTTTTTCCCATTCACTTCAGGGTCGTGATGAAATCCTGATGGCCGTATAGAGTTGAAAAAATCAGTGTCACACACTGAAACTCGATTTCTCACAGAGGCCACATTTTTGACAGAGCGCTCAGGTTCGTTTAACACCTGTTATCTGACCATGTCAAAAAAGCAAATCCAAAGCTGTTCTTTGAGCGGCAATCTCTCTAGCCAGAGCAACGCTAATTATACAGGGTTTAAAATAGCCATGACAGTTTGCTACATCATTTCAGGCCCTGCTGTGGTGCTTTCTGGAAAGGACTGCTAATGAGTTTTGAAATAATAAAATAAACACACATACAGCGGACTTGAAAGGTGTTTGGGCACTTGAGACTAATTTGACAAGGCATCGATTTCTAAATGTAACTCAGTGTCAAACCAAGGGGCATCTGCAATAAAATTATTATAGACCTTTTCTTCAGAAATAACTAAGAAGGTGTTTAAAATCGTTTGACAGCAACTTGCATGTTACAAAACTTGAAAGCAGCATATAAAACAGGTGACATTTCAGAAGAAAGCACACCGGCTTTCCCCCCTGCAATCAAACAAAACAGGCACAGATTCTGAGAAGACTCTGAATGGAAAGCCTGAATTTCCTCCAACAGGGTGCACATGTTTTGCAAAGCTACGTGAGGCTCTAGCCTCTAATTTTCTGCTGTTTATCTTGACAAGGGACACATAAAAAAGCTACAAGAGTTATAAAGGAGGCTGTGTTCTTTCTCCTTTCCATCTCCCACTGGATACCCACTTTCAGCATCAACAACCAAGAAGAGAGGAACTTCAAACGGCAACACTGCCGACAGCTGAGGCTCAGAGAGCCAGAGAAAGAGAGAGGATGACATGGCAGAGAACAGAAAACAGATATTATGAAAAACAAATAACAACAACAGAAAAAAAAGTATATTGGGTACCACTTTCCCTGGATGGAAAATAGCTGAAGGTAATGCAATGACTCCCTTGAGGGCGTATCTGCACTATCCTTCAGTGAACCTGCTAGCCGACACTTTGTGTTTGGCAATACACCTGCAACTGATTCTGGTGAAATGAGGGAGAGATGACGGGGGAGGCTTGAATAGAGAATAGTGAAAGTAATAAAATATAAAGAAGGGTTGTTCTGACATCATTACAGGGCTGTGTCTTCCTTAAACATACTCCTGCATAGTTCATCTTTTTCAAGGTGCACATTTCTCTGGCTGATACAGCAAAGGGTGTGGTTTGGTGTTCCTATGGCTAATTTTGCATAATGATTACAAAATGTTTAGAATTTTTAAAAAAATTTCAATGAAAAATTAGCCTTAAACTATTATTTACAAGAATTTTTCCTTCTGGTGCCAGAAATCTTGGAATGTTGGTCAATATTTTGCTAAATTTGTTTTTGTGTAGTGCTGGCACCTTGTCTGGTTTAGGCCTATCATGGATAATGATGACAATAAAATCGCCAGTATGTGGAAACAAGTCCATGTTTTAATAAATGATTTATTGAATCATTCAAATCAAGCTATTCATTCAAAACCGCTGATTCATTTAGAAACTAAACTACACTAAGTCCCTGCATCCCAATGTGCATACCATCCACCCTATATGCCCTAATTACTATTTAAAATGACTAATATCACAAAGAAATTAGGATGGATAGTGTACACATTGGGGATGCAGGCAGTGTGTCCATCTGAATGGACTGTTAAATCACTGGCTCACTTGATTTATTCAAAATCTGATTCATTCAAGGAATGAAAACTCTGTGTTGCTTTCCACTGTTGAATAAAATGAATAGCACATGAGTTCTGATGAGTTAGTTTGTGAATTATCATAAGTAGAGATTTTTAACTTTTAATTTGCATGATACATTTGACATAATACACATTATTAATCTAAAGGGGCTGGTAAGGGAGGATGGGGTTTTAACAAGGGGATGCTTTCAGTTTTTAGAGTTCAGAGTCCTCTGAAACCCTCCACCTCCCCCAGCTCCACCTGTCTATTCATGCAGCAGCATATATTACATGCTCACAACAGCATGTTCTGTGCATCCACCGGTTGTCGTGATTGAAATACTACTAATAATTTATTTCCCAAGTGAAACTGTTTGATAATAGTACGGGAGAAGGATTAAGCTGGTCATGTGATCTCAAAATACCAGCCACCATGAGGGGAAACCCTCTTTATGAAGAAAACAACAACTGTCATCTGATATGGTTGAAGTCTTCATCTCAATTTAAAGTATTTCATTTTAAACACTTACGTTAAATATGCTAATACATAATAAATAAATAAATAAATAAACTTCATCATAAAAACACATATCCACAGTCAGTATGACACATTTTATTTTCCCCAAGCGAAACAGGTAGGCAGAACTTGATATTATCCACAGTGAACTGATTGGAGGGTGAAATATGGTGGTAACATATCAGAAAGCTGTCAGGCTTTTGGGGTTGAAAAAGTAAGGGGTTTGTGACATCAACCAAAAAGCAAAGTCATTTCAGTGGCTTGGCAAGCTACATTTTGATAAAAGACTATAAAGACAGCCTTTTTTATGTTTCTTTGGAACGACGTGCACCAATGAATCATGCACGATAAGACAAGGAATGCACATAAGGAAAGTAAACAGGGTCAATTTTGATTTCATGCTGAGTTTAAGAACATTCTGGTACACTTATGATGAAAATAGCCAAACTATGCCAGCCAGTGTCACATTTATAGACATGAGATTTCCAGAGAGTGCATTTGAAACTAAAGGTCTCCCTCCAACCATAACGCAGAGAGACAGTTTTATCACCATACATTCAAAACCCTCTTTGCTTTCTCGTATCTCTTAGTGAATAAGTTGCTTTTCCAGACGTTAGGCTGCTTGCGGGGTGACAATGTGTTCCAGCACCGCCGGATGGGATAATACAAAATTGTTGTTGTGGTTCATTTAAATCTCTGAGTTGAATGTTAATTTATTCAAGGACTTGACATGTGCCCTTTTTAGTTTTCCACATCTATCTGAATGCCCTCTGATGGCAGACGCACAAGAACCCTTCTTGCTGTCTTACTGATAATTTGCCTCCACTCTTTAGACATCAAACTATCAGATGCCCTTTCTAGGATCCTTTCCAGCTCTGAAAGCCAAATGCTCACAACAAGCCTGATGCTTGCCACACTTTTGTGCACCAAAACCTCAGCCATGCTGGTTGTCGATGCTCTTCCATTCTAGGCTTAACTAGTGGTAAATGCTAGGACTGCTGTTGTTTGAAAACATTATCAAAATCAACACCCACATAAATATGTACACAAGTTTATGGGAATTGATTTCTGTGTCTTAATGGACAGTGTAAAATGCAGGTGTAGAAACAGATTTCATAAAAAATGGTTGGTAATTGTTCAAATAATTACAAAGAAAATTACAAGCAACACATTGAATTAAATGTGAAATTTTGAAGTAGAAACACTGAAATTGTATTTTCTTTTCAAAATGTTCTTGAATAATCTTTGCTTTATTCACAGGTTCTTTTCTTTTTTTTCTTATTTACAGACAAGTAGAGGAATGATCTTGTAATTAACATACTAAATGTGCGCAGTGTGACAAGCTTCAGTAATGTACTTTTCAAAGATTAGTTCACACCAAAAATAAGAAAATGTATCATTTTCTGTACTGTCATTATGGCACTTCAAAAACATCCACAATTTTAGACTTAGACGTTTAATTTCTTAGGTTAAACTTTCACACCTGAAAACTTTAGTTGAAATCACAGACTTCCCAAAGTTGTGGCAAATCACAGCTTCTCCCTCGAATTCAGGTCTCCGAATAATATTTACAGTATACCAAGTACACACAAATTATATCAATTAATTATTGCATGAATCACACGCATGAATTATTGCATGAAAGCGCACGGCGCAGGTGCACTCAGGGTGTGTCCAAATCCACTTTTGCTATTTTAAACAACATATAAACGGTCCATGCGCATTTTTGGAATGGGTTGTCCCTATTCTCTTAATACGTAATGGGCGTAACGTTCAATACACCAATCAGAGTGTCATCTCCCATTCCCTTTAAGCGCGAGATGAGCTCGCGCCATGGCAGATCGCTATTTACATGTTTATTTAGCCTACACAATAATATTATTTTACACTGTAATCCTTTTGTTTTCAATATTTGTCCTGTTTGTGTGATGCGCATCCCTATGTGTAATAAGCAAAGTCAGTGGACCCGCCAGAGGCGCATTTTCTACCAAGGCGCTATTTAAATAACAACAAAATATTGCATCATTGGTTTGAGTTGGTCTTTGGAGCAGTCTATTTTCAGCTCCTTAAAATATCAATGCGCCAACAATGTACCTGAACACACCTATTTTTTAGACCAACAGCACCCCATGGGCACACAAATTGGCGCAAAAAGCATTTGCTAATTAAAACGACATGGCGCTGGACGGGAAAATGCAAACGGCGCCGGACTGAAGCTAGCAAAACACATTTGTGCTGCGCCTTGCGTCGCATTGCGCCGGGTGTATGATAGGGCCCTTAAGCTTAATTTAACAAGTTATTACATTAAATAATACTGTGAATACATGTAGGGTAAGAGCAAATGCGTGGTGTATAAACTAAGCTATTTGAGATATGTAATCTGTTTGTTATGCTATGCTATGATCATATTCAAATCTACCTTCAGACAAGGATTGCATTCACACCAAAGTCCCCACTCTGTAGAACCAAGTAATACACCCTTTTGCACTGATGTACATCACAATATGGAAGAAAACTTTTGAGGCTAGGTGTTGTAGGTACACGGGTGAAAATGGTATCTAGATTTTAGATTTAATACAGATTTGGGAATGAGTCCAGGGCCGAACCGGACACTGTTGTTGACTCACCTGAGAAGGAGAAATATGTATCTGGACGATGCATATTTCATGGTCTGAGCTGCACTTGAGGATGTTTTTATCCCAGAGAGGTAGCATTTTTCACGTTTCAATCTGCTTGGCTTTACAAGCGTTTCAGGGACGGGGCTGTGTCTGTGAAGGATGATTTCTCTCGGGGAAATCAGATTTTCCCAGCTAGACATCCTGTTTAACAGAAGCTTAGTAAGAGTAATGCTGTGATATCATATAATTGTGTACATGTGTGTGTGTATGTGTGCCAGTGGGACATGTGGTGAAGACACTCTCAGGAGAAGGGGCTTATCAAAAGGAACGTATGTCAAATTAGGATAGTAGCCATGGTGGGAGGCAAACCGCAGAGCCCCAGCTCTAATGAGCCTCCAATCCAAAGCATCACAAAAGCCTATGGGATCCTGTCGAACACCAAACACTGCCAATCAGACTCAATGCACAAGCCACGGTATTGTATCCCCAATTTCCCAGACTGAGCCAGTGTGCGAGTCGAAGCTAAATGAAATTAAGCTATTCCGTTTCTGTTCGTTCAATCTCGTGCAGAGGAGGAGTGTAAGAAATGTGGTTTTCCTCAGGATGGAATGACAGTGCTACGGTTTGACAGGCGAAAGATTGAGACGAAGCTGAGAAATAGCATGTAGGCTAGCGGGTCATATTATGTGGCTTGATTTGTATTCTCGCTCTGCGGTTAATAGGCAGGTCCGATTGGCATTCCTGAAACTTTGCTTGACGTGCCGTATAGAGCTGTCACTAGACGCAGGCTCATGGCTATACGTTTTCCTCTAGGCTTTAGTTCCACGGGAAATATTAAACAGGGAGAAGGGTCTGCCTCAAATTCAGAATGAAAAATGTGACGTGTTCCAGTGATAAACCGAAAAAGAGAGTCTGCATTGTTGAAAAATGATCCTGCGCGCCATTTCGAATATTTCTTTATTTGAAGCCCCTTATGACACATGTGACACATAATCCCTAGTGATTAATGACTAGTGTGTGCGATCAACTGAGATCTGGGCTAAACACAATGAGCAATGTTGTGTGATGCACTATGACTGCATTGAAACAAGCCACAATTAAATATAAACATCCAAAACAAGTGTGGATTAGGACTGGATGCAATGACTGTACTCCATGCAGTGGCAGAAATGTGTCAGCATGGAAGAGATTTAGCTTTTGTGTGTGTGAGAGACGTATCAGGACACATATTTGTATAATGACAAGGGCATGACAAAGGAGAGGGTGACTTTTCAGGACATTACCCCATGTCCCCACTTTTCAAAACACATATTAATCACACAGAATGGAGTGTATTGAAAATCTCTAATAGCACAAAGTTTCCTGTGAGGGCTACATTTAGTGTTGGTGTAGGGTGATAGAATATACAGTGTGTACAGTATAAAAACCATTACGCCTATGGGATGTCACAACTTTTCACAAAAACAAACGTGTGTGTGAGTGTGTTTCAAACTAATATTCAAGGAAAAATACTTGTGAGCAGCTTTTTCAGCCGGACCAACTAATAATACAGAATTTTCAAAAGCACACATTTCAATAGCATATTTCAGCATAAAATCTGACATGAACTGTCCTGTCACGTCTGTATGGAGTTTTTCACATTTCAGGTTCTAAGTTGCACCATAGATATGTATAAGTATATGCCACGTTCAGCAGCCTGCCCAGACATGTTGATTACTCCTGTCATCTTGGAACGGTCATGTGTCGTCACCGGAAAAAAACTACATTTAAATTTTTGGAGAAATAGGCTTACATATTGTGGCCCATAAAAACAGATGCTAATAATGAATCTACCTATACATAACTATGGTTTATGCCTAAAATTGCCTAAAATAACCAGGCATTTGGTTGTTTGTGTTACTCTGTTTGATCGTTGTATGACACCAATGTAAAGTGAGTCATTCATAAGCATGGAGCCATCCAGAGGGATCATGCGCATTACATGTTCACTTGATGTTTCTTTACAAAGTGACATCACCAGCTACTGCCTGACATGCATAATACTACATTTTAAATTGTAAAATGTTTCCCATGTGAATGGGAAATGTTTTGACGACACTGATGTCTGTATGTGAATAAACGCAAATGAATAACTTGTTGTTGTGTAAATGTAAATAATCTTAGACGTGCTCATGGTTTCCCACTTTTTTCTTGTCATGTTCTCTTTGGTACATTGTCTTATCTTTTTATTTATTCTAACTTCTCATTAGTTAACAGTCATTGTCTTGATGTCTTGTTTAGTAGTTCTTTTTTTAAACCAAAGTCTTGTATTTAAGTCGTAATGTTTGCGATCTTTCCTAGTTGTGTACTTAAGTACTTTACACTGGTCCATGTTCCGGGTCATTGTTCATTGTCAAGTCAAGCATAGTTCATGGTTATACAGTATTTTGTTTTATGTGGATTAAGTTCATTATTTATGTTTTTGGATCATCACTGTTTTTAAATTGCACTTTGGTTCTCTGCGTCTTTGTCTGCTTCAGTTCAACTATGTTAAATGTCCCATTAAGTAGTTTTTTTTGTGCTTCAATAGTGTTAAAAGGCAATTTTTTTCAGGTTAGTCCAGTCTTACATATTGCCATATTGCACTTTGCATTAATTCCCATTTATAGTAATGAACATAATAGTCTCCCATTTATAGTAGGGAACATAGTGGTTGACAATATTATTTGGAGAATAATCAAAATGAAAGGATGTATCTTTCATTCATGATGTGTTTAATTGAAGAGTTTATCCAGAATAGAAGAACAAAGGCCAAAATGCTTATTACATATACACTGTTTTTCCATATACACACAACATTTTTCTTTGAATGTCCGGAAAAAAAGGCAGTGATGTAAAATGACTCATAGCAATGATGTAAGATTTTGGTCATAGCACCTACCCCATTACTGTAGGAATTTATTCATCCATTTTAAATCTGTACTATTTTAAGTCAAACAGAACACAAACAGTAAGACATGGTGCGGGACCTATTCCCCTCACCAGTTAACTAGTGTTTCTTTCACCTGCCATGTCTACCTGGGTGCAGTGCACAGCGGGATAATAACGGCAAGACAGGCGCAATTTGCGTCTGCATCAGACTGGGAGCAGAAAGCTGCCACCCAGCCTGCGAGTCTCATCATCTGAGCATCATTAAAA